>NC_136483.1:190316464-190358964 GCF_053919585.1 Euprymna scolopes
CTCGCGAGTCTTTCATCTCTCCCTTGCGTTGGTGCAGGTAATCCATAGCTTGCCAATGGTTGACCGCACATAAGGAGAACTTTTTCTTCAATTAGACAAAGAGTTTTATTGTAGATGTCCTCATTAAAATCTGCTTCTGGATTGTTAACTTCTTGCCTGTATCTGTGAAGAATGTCTTCAGATATTACATCACGAAAAGCCATCCAGATCTCAAGAGGATTTCTTGGCTCACAGGCTGTTAAAATTATCACAAATAGGCTTCGCAAATTTGAAGGTGATTGAGTGGCACTTGCCTCTCCTACTGCTTGATGCAAGTGATGGTCATTTTCTAGAAGGCCTCGAGCAAGGCACGCTGCTCTGTATGTTTCAAACACCTGACCATTGTATGCTCGCAAATTTTGAAATGAAGTTGGACCAGCAACCTCATTGAGCAACAGGCGTAAGAAATAACACTCCCCTGCTTTTGGACTAATCGTGTAGATTCTCCCAATGCATGGTGCCTTCCATACATCATCATTTTCAGCACCTTCAACTTGTACCCCACGCATTCTTCTCATCCATTTCTTTGTCGATTTGTTCCAAGTGTAAAACTCAGGGACTTCTACGTATTTGAGACCCCTTGCAAAGTCATCCTCATGGCAGAGTTGAAAAAATGGTGTCAAAGTTGTGGCAGGCGGTGGACCTTGGGCTCGTTCCAGAGCAGTATCAGCTGAGAACATGACATTCTGCCCATTTTCAAGATGAACAGAAAGTTGTACAATTGGGGGGAAATGTTCATGGATGGGATGTTCCAATATCCTCCAGGCCGCCTCTGAACTGCCGACATACCTTGCATTCTGGAACTGCTGGATCTCATCCACAATGTGACTTTGTACTTGGCCTTGTTGGTTAGCTGCTCCATCAGTTCTTTGTAGTTCAAACACTGCTTGATCACATCCTTTATTCACGTATTTGAGGACATATTTGATGCTTTGGATCGAGCTGCAAATTTCTACGTTAATGTGAGCGTTGAACTGCTGAAGGAGGACCTTGTTGTACGGAACAATCCACTGGTTTGTTATTTCTTGATTAACATACCGACCATTTCTCTTCATCCTTATTGTACCAGTCTGGCTTCCATCTTCTGGTTTTCTTCGCCTGTACTTGGGGTAAGAGTCTTGGCCTTGCTCGGTACACTGAAGAAATTCTTTTGGGTATTTTTTGGAACATTTGTTGTCAATCGTACATGGACAATTTGGATTAAATGGTCCACAAGGTCCATGCACCATATGTGCCATCACTTTAGCATGAAGATCAGGATCTTCCTCTTTGTCAGGGATCTCTGCAGATATGCAGAGATCCATTTTTTCTGGTAGAAGTTTGTCCTCTGGGGCCTGCCAGGTGAGGATGTGTGCATGCGGCAGTCCTCTTTTTTGATATTCAATACTGTACAGGAAAGCCCTCAACCTGCCAAATCCTCCCTTTTTAATAAATTCAAGTAACTTTTTTAGCTTCTGCCTGAAAACCCTGGCAACAATATCTGGACGATCCTGAGGGTCTTGCCCTTGAAGACAATTTTCTGTAATTTCTGTCCACTTTGGATTTGTTGTGAACGTGATGAAGAGGTCGGCTCGGCCCATTCGCCGAACATATGCCATGGCATCACTTTGACGCTCAAACATGTATCGAGGGCCTCCTGTATAAGTTGCCGGAAGAACAACTCGTTGACCAAACTGTTCTGGATTCCCATCCTCCCTAAGAATTGAATCTCTCAAGTTGCTATAATTGTCAGCTCTCAGGGTCTGTTGCTCACGCCTCAGGAACTGTAAACGTTCTGTTTCAATCTTGCAGTACACATCCACCAGCCATTGTTGAAATAGCCTTCGGTACCAGAGAAAATAGTTTCCAGGCCGAGTCATTAAATGGTACGAATAAAATTGCTGTTGGGTAACTTTTCGCCCATTGGATGCCTTCATGTAGATGTTGTAAGATGGAGAACCATAGGGGTACATTAACGGGTACATTAAAGTATCATAGAGGGGATGTAGTTCGGAGATCCATTTTAATGTATCATTTCTAAAACGCAAGACAATATCCCGGTTAGCTGTTGGTTCATTCTCCATTAATATTCCAATCTCATACGTTGGAGCATTGAATCGCCGTGGATGCTCTTCTTGCGGCCTTCGGTCTTCCCTTATGACAACTTTATGTTCTACCAAGTGTTCTTCTTCAATCCTCTCCTTTGTTGTTTTCAGCTGACAAATGAAGCTGTTGTTCTCATGTAAAAATTCAGTCAGACTTTGGAGAATGTCTCTATTGAGTCTACTGTCACGTCCCCGATTATGTAGTTCCTCTTCCAGACTATCCAAGAAGTAGACTTGAATAAACTTTGCTGTTTCATCTTCAGGTGGTAAAAGACTCCCAATCTGGTGGCAAACCTGGCCTCGAATTCTAAAAGAAGGATTCCACCCATGTACTGCCACAATTTTGTGACCAAATGATGTCATTGCAAAACAATTGTTATAACTGCGTAGATTTTGCAGAAAATCTTTAGAGATGGGACCATTGCTGGAGAGCAAATCTTGAAGCAACTGAGGCAGTGGTGGAAAGCTATCAAGCACAACTTTGCCAGAAGAACAACAACAACCAGGGGTTTCTCCTTTAAATTTTACAGCTGAGCAATGTTGACATACTTTGTCCATTTTTCCTATATCAGCTGTAGTGAGAGAGTCATTTTTGTTGTAGAGCAATCCTTTTCTATTGCAGTGTTCTATTTCATGGTGTCTCAAAGCAGTCATTCGTTGTCTAGCTGCCTCGTTTTCTGTCAATTGCTGGGGCAAAGTCATACTCTCTCTCCATGCAGCCTCTCGTTGTTGCCCTTGGTATAGGCGAAAGCTTCGTTGGGTTTCCGATTCATTCTGATGTCGTTGAGCCACTCTCAACTGACCTTGTGTACGTCTACTTACCTCATATAATTCATTCGATCGTAATATTGCTTCTCTTTCCAGTGCATATCTTTGCCTTTCTTGAATTTCATCTTGTGATGAATTTAACCGCCTTACAGCATGTCTAGTTCTGTCAGCTTCACGTTGGGTTTCTCTTTCCAAATCTGACAGTCTTGCTCTCCTTTCTCTTTGACGTATCCTGTTAAGTTCTAGACGTCTTTCTCTATCTGAATTGTTTTCATTGGAGCGAACTGCAGCAACTCTTAGTCTATTAGCTTCCAATCTTTCCATTCTTTCTTCCTCACTTTCGTTTCTACTTCGTTTGGGTGGCATAATTTCGGTTTTAAACGGAATTGTTTAACGATATTAATGATTGTAAATTAATTAAGCGTAAAGGAAATGTATACTAACTGAAATGGACGAACTATAAATAATATTTCTGAATAGTACAATTATAAACAATTATATTGTACCTATTTACTATGCCTCCCCACGGGACAGAGTTAGACACCAGGGTCGTTTTTTAACGTGGAGAAAAGGTACAAAAATAAAAATTGTCTCAGTCGTGAAGGATTTCTCCTCCACCGAAAGAGAACAAGAAAATGAAGTGCAGCATCTGAAGAACAGATACTACACTTTGATCTTGACCAAAAGGAATGAATAAAATCGACCTACGTGTGACTCATTACTTCCGGGTGTAAACGTCACAGTCTAAAAGTAATAATTAAAAAAAAAAGTAAATGTAAAATAAATGTAATACCAACTTAGGTTAACTAAGTAAACAGTACAATTAAAACAGTTCTATTAAAACAAATAATTACTAAGATCTAGGTAATTGTTAGTCTCATTGTTATGGTTTTAAAGAAAAAAATGTGTAAAAAAAGTTCTGCTTTTGTGAGTACGTGTATTTCTTTTAAATTACATAACCTTTTTATTTTATTATTTATATCTCTTTTAAATTTATATATTTTGTTAGTAAACTGGAAGAAATTCAGTTGAATAAAACCTTGTTCGTGTTCTTTACGTTAAACTCATATTTTTATAAAAGGTTCATCCGGTTTAAAGAAAGCACTAAGTTTAAATAAGACTGGAAATAACTAATTCAATATATAAATAGAAAAATGAAATAAATATAAGCTTTAAGTCTTAAGATAGTAATAATCAAAATGTAATAAATTATTTGTAGTTCAAATCTATGATAAGACAGGCTTTCGAAATAGGCTCGACCAGAAAGATTAAATTGGAACGAAATTATAATCTCCGTGCCATTTTCAAAACAACCCCACAAAAGTAACGGTATCCTGCAGTTGGTTAAAATGACAACGTTGGTTGTAAGAAAAATGTAAAAGAAAATGCGCTTATCTGTTTATTTTGACCTGTTTTATTTAATTAAAAAAAAATTGGCTATAACTGGAAGAGAGCGTTATGTTTTGGGGGTTGTTTAAAAAATAGAATGGAAATAAAGTTAGTTCCGTTTTAATTGTCTTTAATTGCGGCAAGCGCTAACAAAATCGAAAAATCACTGTTTACATTCGAAATGTTAACTTTTATAGGTTTACAGGTTTGCTGACAAGGCTGGGGGTGTTTAATACAATTATTTTACTAAATTGTTTTTTTTTCATTTAAAAATAAAATTATTTCTTTTTTAATAAAGTTTTATTTTAAAATATTTGTTTTTGTTTATTTATATAAAATTACGATAGTTGAATTGTATTCTTTCAATAATATTGGCAAGTAAAATATAAAAGATTAAAACGGAACGAAATTGAAATTTCCATTACATTTTCAATACAATCCCAAAACATAAAGCTTTGCTCGCCAATGAATTGTTTTGATAATATACGTAAAGTGAAATAAATCGAATATAAAATTAAATAAAAATATATTAAATAATTAAATGTTAAATAGATTTTGTAAATAGTACAGTTGAAATGATTAGAATATTTCCAATATGTAATAAGGTCGAGGTAATTAGTTAAAGAGATTTAATATAATGTGATATGCAAATGAGCATAAGTCATTCGATATGGGGGTGGTTTGTAGACTAGTATATAAAGAAATTAGGCATATATTCTTATGTCTCCTATAACAGAAACATCCTAAAATGGGTTCTAATGTTTCTCTACCGGGAGAGATCTACCCTCTTACCTCCTTTATATTTCGTTGATGATGGAGAGCTGTACACACAGACAGAAACACACGAACCCTATTACTTTATAAAAATATAGATATATATATATATATTAGAGTTAATGTTTTTATAAAAATATTTTATGTACAAAACCAGTTTCGGTTCGCTGGTAACGTGTCGCTTTTTTGGTTAGCAACGTCAAAGCTTTTCATGAAGTTCGAGGTTTCATAATAGATCTTGGCTTTTGTTTACATGAAAGTGTTGTAGTAGTAGCAATAATATTTTAATTAACGAAAACATCAGCGTCTCTCTCTCTCTCTCTCTCTCTCTCTCTCTCTCTCTCTCTCTCTCTCTCAATAAAAAAATGTAAAAAAAATAAACAATGAAAAAAACAAATAACTGCTCAATTTTTGTCCCAAATATTTTAAATTAGAAAACTTATAGCGCCCGGCGGCCGAGAGATTTATGTTATCGCTTTTTACTACGGAATAACTTAAAATCAATTATTACGTACCAACATTTGCATTTACCAGAAAGATAAAACCCTAAATTTTATAGAATTAAAACAAATATAGCGGTGAGAACACGCTAATCGAATGCTATCTGGAGCGTTCGTAAATGTGTATTCCGAAATTAATCTCTATCCCAGAATTAAATCTCAACCAAGGAAATTTGTCGAAAAGCGTGACATACAAAAGAACACCCACGTATTAATATATAAATATAGATAATAATAATAATAATAATAATAATAATAATAATAATAATAATAATAATAATAATAATAATAATAATAATAAACATTAGATAAATCACTTCTACAAAAAATCGAAAATCGAAACAAAATATTGGTAGAACATAATTTTCGCTCATTTGGTGACATTTATTTGATATGTTTTTATCAGCGTTTGTTTAATTTTCGATTTTGAATGATAATCAATGGTCCTCGTGCAAGGCATATGGGGCAGCCATTTTTGTAAATTTTAACTCGACAGAGTGGACACTGAGTTTATTTTGAACTAAAAACACTTTAAAATATGTCTAAACACAAACTTATCCAGGTAAGTAAAACATTCTTGCCTTTGGTAACATTTAGGTGTTGCATATTTGTTTTTCATCTCTCATTTATTCTGTTAGTTACAGTAAGAAATGCTCGAATCTCATTCATCGTTTTAATGTAGATATAATTTCCTTTCTAATTTAGAAAACTTCTAAATGTTTTTCTCTTAATGCATTTTATGTAAGATGTTGATAATCTCCTTGTGAGATTTTCATCATATTTTTACGTGTGGGCAAAGTGGAGAAATACAATAGAACGTTAATTATTTCAGAAAAAAGCCGATGTCAAACAACGACAGTGACCAACCGGCACCAATGAAATTGAAAAACAGGGTATTTTAACTCTTTTAATAATCAACTCCCTGAAGATTGACGTTCAGCAAATATGTGCGAAAAGGTTTACAAAGGGAATAGGCATCGTAATTTTCGAATGTTTACATTGTTTACCGTAACTGACTAATAAAAGAAATAAATTAGATTTGTTAATACAGTGGTTATTGCCCTTAGTCTTATGTTGTAAATAAGCAAATTCGAATAAATCAGTATGTGCTTGTTTGATTTTTTTTATTATTGTCAATAAAAAAAAATTAAGAATCGTTTTTGGAATCGAAAAGTAAGCTCAGATTATTCCGATT
The DNA here is from genome assembly GCF_053919585.1 of Euprymna scolopes. Taxonomy (NCBI): domain Eukaryota; kingdom Metazoa; phylum Mollusca; class Cephalopoda; order Sepiida; family Sepiolidae; genus Euprymna; species Euprymna scolopes. The sequence goes on from NC_136483.1 coordinate 190,323,214, forward strand.
CGGATACCGATTACGATACCGATTATGATACTTGAAAAATATCAATTTTTCTGATCCGATTCTGATTATATATATATATATATATATATATATATATATATATATATATATATATATATATATATATATGTTGTATATTGATCATTTCATAAATTCATTCGGTTTTTCTTTTTTCAAAACAACATAACGTCAACCGTCGCTGGTATTTTTATTTATATATATATATATATATATATATATATATATATATATATATATATATATATTCAAATACCGTTTTAGCATAAAAAAGATAAACTTCAACATAAAAAATAAACGTGGTAAACAACAAAAGTTTTAAAAATATGCATTGTATAAGTTTGTAGCTATTCTATTGTTTCAGTAATGCAAATTTCTATACATCTAAAATGTTTATAAACAAGAACATTCTATAATTTATATATACACTGCATATCAAATTATTAACGAGATAACATTTTTTTTACTAATTTCAGATACTTACCGGTAGTTTCGTATCAAAAGCTTCGGAAATGTTGGCAATGCTTAACTGCGTGTAATGTGAAATGTTTGTACTGTTCCGCGCAATGCAAACAATTTGTCATCATAATTGCTGAATCCACGGTATTTGAGGTGTGTCAAATTATTAGCAAGGCAGTTTGTTTCATCAATAAATATGGTCGTAAAAGTGGTTTGAGTAGTTCTAAAAAGAGTACTATAACAAAGCACCTAGCAAAAAGTAAAACTACCCTCGAAATATCGAAAATGATGGGAAGGTACCATCAAACTGTGAAGAACTTTGTCAAGGACCCTACAAAGGTACGTGAGAGAGCTGATAAGGGTAAATCTAGAGGTGTTTCACGCCGTTCTCTATTCCAAATTAAACGTGAAGTTGTTAAGAATCTTGGGCAGACAAGTCGAAAAGTCTTTGACCAAGCTGGATCGAAGTATGTCTTAAAAAGTACTCGATGTCGCCTTCTGAAAGAAGTGGCAAAGTCTGTTAAGCCTGTGACAAAGCCTCCATTAAAGCAACATCACATACAAAACCGATTGAAATAAGCCGGGGACAACAGGAAAACAGATTTTTCCAAAGTTTTTTTTCATGGATGAAGTGCGCATCAATCGTGATGGGCCAGATGGCTGTAGAAAGGAATGGGTCCTAAATGGACGTCATCATCACCGGAGTTTAAGGTGTCAACAAAGTGGTGGGACAATTATTTGGGCTGAGATTATCGGAGGTACTTTAGTTGGCCCATGGAGAGTCACAGAAGGCGTAAAAATGGCATCAAATGCGTATATAGCTTTGCTGAAGGAGCACTTTGAACCATGGCTGAAAAAGCAAAAGTTGACTTTCAGAAGAACCATTATTTGTATGCAATGTAATGCTCCCTCGCATGCAGCAAACAAAAGTAAAGAGCATTTGCAATAACTGGGGTTCTCTGGGCTACGGAAAATGGAGTGACCTTTGGAGTATCATGAAGCGACGCCTCTATGCAAGTGGACGCTAATTTAAGACCAAAGATGAGTTGTGAGATGTTCTCCAAGAGGTATCACGAGCAATATCTGTTGACGAAATCACAAATTTAACTAATTCTGTGGACCAATATCTTTTACAAGTCATTCATAAAAAAGGATCGAATATCCCCTACTAATTATGTCAACGTAGAAATTGCTATGTAGTTATTGTGTTCTAAGCATTTTTCCTAGTTCATTTAATGTTTTAAAATTATTTCAATCAACAAGTTATGGGTATATTGTGTTTTTTCTCAACCTCATTAATAACTTGACACACGGAAATCAACAGATATTCCTATCTTTTGCCATAGTTTTGCTAATACTGCTTTAAATACTTTTATTTTCTGACTGGAGTAGCTACATAGTATTTTAAGTACTTTCTCAAAGTTTCATGGATTTTTATTCAATCGTTCCTTAATGTTTAAAAAAATGTAAACTCGTTCATAATTTTATACGCAGCATATATATATATATATACAAGCAAAAGTAACCGTCGTTGACTGGGTTCAAAAACAACCTACAGAAAATGGACTCTGATTTATGAAAGTATGATAGGTTATGAAAAGGAAGGGTGATAAAGAGATAGCTTCGAATTTGGGGGTATCAAAACCAAAGCAAAATATGATGAAAGTAAAAATAAAATAGATAACCCCCATAATTTATTATACCAAACCTGTTCACACTGAAACACAATATTCTGTGGATCTATATTAAAAAACCTTGTTAAACTTTGTGACATATTTCCATTCTATGGAGGTGAGGAGCGAACGAACACCCCATAATTTTATCATACCATATTTCTTCAGACTGAAACATAATTATCAAAATATACTTACGCAGATAGATATGAACAGTCTTTATTAAAGTTTGTGCCTATTTCCATTCTATGGAGACCAGGCGCGAACGCAGTCCCCACAATTTTATTATACCATCCCTATTTAAGTTAAAACATACTTATCAGAATATTCTTATGTACATCTATATCAAAAACCCTTGTAAACGTTTTGTTTCTTCATTTTTAAATTTTTTATTTCCATACTTTGTGAACCAGGCGCGAACGCATACCCCTCAATTTTAATGAACCACCGTTCTGTCAGATCAAACATACCCATTCCTGTGTCTCATCTATCATTATATGTAATCAGTTTTCTATAATAGTCAACGATAGAGGAGCCTATTCGTGACCACACACACACACACACACACACACACACACACACACACACACACACAGACGTTCAGCTTTATATATATATATATATATATATATATATATATATATATATATATATATATATATATATAAGAACAGGTAGTTAATCAAACATTTTAAATAACACTTTGAAAAAAACTTATTTTATGTTAAAAAGGAAACACTAAATAAGTGGATAGTCCTTAATCCGCGGAGTTTCGAAGAAATACTTTCCTTCTCATCAGAGGGTAGGATTTAGCAAAATGCGCGATCGGATTTTGCTTGCAAAAGTATTTAATGAAACTACAAGTCAAAGATCTTACTTGATAACAAAAAGTGAAGCAGAGGGAATAGGGCGAATAAAAAAATTGATTTCAATTGAATGGATAGTCTGGTGAAGGGTAAAATATCCACTGACAATGAAATCCAAAAATGCAGAATCCGAGAAAGTTAGTTAAATTTCCATTCGCACAAGTAAAATCCAAGGGAATCGCGTAATTGGCAGATGATCCAAAGGAATCCTATATATATATATATATATATATATATATATATATATATATATATATATATATATATATATATATATATATATATATATATATATATATATACAAACACAGACTAACATAAATTAAGCTACTAATGAACAATGATAAAAATGTTTGGAACGGAATTTGATCAGGAATTCTTATTAGGATTTTGGCAGGCGTCGGGCAAGGTCTTAAATTTTTGATAAACATTTTTTTTTTTTTGTAATTTTGTTTTATTGTTAATAAACTTATTTTTTCCAAACCAGAACATTCTGTCTTGTCTTCATCTATGCCGTGCCTAGTTTTCCTATTAATATCCCTGTTACTAAATTATATACTTCATTTAATCTTCTGTGTAGTTGTTGTTTTTTCAGCTTATTGTGATTTATATTATTCACCCTAAACACTGACATATACTAGGCATCTGTGAACTGGAGGCCAGATTCATCGAGAACCTATTATGCGGGGGAGTTATTCCACAAGATTGCATGAAATATGGAGTAAAGAGGGAATTCCAAAGGCAATCAGTTCTAGGAAAATAGTTATTAGATTAGAAAGTTTTCCGGGATCTGAGACCTCTACAGTGAAAGGGATTGAAACTTGCTGCCTAAATTGCAGACTGGTCGAGTGTATTTATGACAGCTTGGCAGACAGTGCGGGATATATTACGTTAAAGACTCTTTTGAGAGAGAGGGCCTGTCCAAGACAGCAGGACAGCATATGACAACAATACCCCATGCATGGGCGAATTGTTACTTTGTAGAAATGTAAAATATAGGCAAATTTGAAAAGATTTCTAGAGGAGAAAGCTGCATTGCAAAAGCCTTGGTAATATATTTGTTCCAACGTGAATGTTAAGCTAAATATTTAGAATGATGGACTCTTTGGTAGGGTCCTATTAGCCATGGCAATCGGTGCTTTTTCTTAGTAGCATTAAATGTTGCTATCCATTTATATTCACATTGCACTACTAGCCTTTTCTAAAAGTTAATCCATTAACTTGGATATGTGTGCGTTCGGTTTGCTCAAATGCTGAGCATAGAGAGTGGTGTCATCAGTATATATACCCATCTCGGACACAATTACATGATTACAGTTGGTTATAAAAATTAGAAATAATAACAGCCCAAGAATAAATCCTGGTGCATCCCCGCGTTGATGACCTGTTGTTTAGATTTGTGATCATTGAAGACAAACAAAAAATTTCTTTTATTTCAGAAAAATCTGATTATACAGGGTGGAACGATAAAACCCTAGAAAAGACGACATGATTCCATTTTCGTTTGATGAAAACCGGTTTTCTTTTTTGTTGCAGACCGTCTACTAGTTGGCCAGTTGTGTACAAATCCCAAGAGCAATAGGAGCCTTCTATGTCTTAAAGTGACACAATATTCAAGGAGCAAGATTGAAAATGCGCCACTTCACAACTCATGCTCTCTATCGATCCAAGTTATGACAACAGGACCATTGCCAGCACCCTCAAAATGCATCGCTGGATTTCCATTAGTAACAAGGACGTGCCCAGGGTATGAAAACAAAGGTTTCAGCCACGATTATCGCTTTTAGTGTGGTTTCAAGTGCGGTCCACATCATGCCACCTCACATCTTCGAAGTCAGCTTGAAAGTCAATACCAAAATGTATTTGCATGTGCTGAAAAATGTGGTGCTCTCCTGGTGAAATCAGGTGGCTGCTGGCAAACCCTGATTGTGGCAGCAGGACTCGGCACCAGCTCACAAGTTCAAAGAGACCTAGGCTTTGCTTCAGAAGGAGTGCAACCACTGACCCCTCCCTTCTTTCCTTATCTGAACCCCCTAGACTACTTCATTTAATCGTATGTCGAGAACATAACAACATCCCACAACATAAAACTAGCCTGATCGCTACCATCTGCGGAGTATTTGCCAAGCTCCCACTGACGCTTGTGGAAAAAGCATGCTCCCATTTCCAGACTCGTATTGAGGCGGTGATTGAGGCTGAAGTCAGCTACATATAATAGACGTCAGCTCTATTATATAATCAAGTTACCTGAATTGATTTTTTTCAATAAAAGTGTTAAAATAAAGCTGTAGTGTTGTTTTCTTTGGGGCGACAACTTTTATCATTCCACTCTGTATTAAATATTCATCCATTAAAAATTACTTAAGATCTTTGTGCAAATGCATATTGTTTAAACTTTATATGCGTTTACTCAAATATTTTATTAGTTCGACTACATTAAACAAAATTGGAAAGATGGACTTCGACTGGTATGAACCTCTTCCACCTAAAATAATTATAATTTCAGTCAGCCTAATGAAGGATATAAAAAAATACAAGAAAACTCATTCGGGCTAGATGAAAAGCACAGCAATATTTACTGGTATGCGAAGATTTTTGTTGCCAGATAGCTTAACCCAAGAGAGTTTGACTCAACTTCCATAGATCCTGGAGAGTTCTATGTATTTTTTTTCGATAAGAAAATCTGTCAGATATTTTTTCAACCCTAAGAATTTAGGATAAGATATTTTGATATTAAAAGTTAGAATAATTTGCTCGGTATCTTAGTAAGGGATAAATATAGAAAGTTAAATATAAAATATGCTTGGCGGCATAAGAGGTTAAGGAGAAAAGCTGAAAGTTGAGAATGCATATATAATTCTTATATATTATAAACTATACTAAAATAGATATATAGCTGATTTGCAATATTGTGTTCAAGTTTATTTCTATCAAACTACGACACAACACATGTTACTGTTTGAGCTATTATCAGACTGATAAAAAAAATTGTTAAAAATCAACCGACTGTATATTTGCGCATACGTATAAGAGCGCTTTAAGTCGACTTATTCTTTAAGCGGAATTGAACAACAAAATTAGGGAAATTACGCGGTGAAATGAAGAACGTGATTTACACAAACGGGTGTGCCTCTGTCTATCCTTTCGGGTGACGGAATGAGGGAAGAAAAGAGAAAGAAAAGATCTCCGTTTGTAGAAGGCTAAGTAATATGTATATGGCATTAATTTGCGTAAAAGGACAAAAACTCTTATGAAAAGGACAAGTTGGAAGTACGATGGGCAATTAGTTTTTCCACAGCTGAGAAACCGGGCGGCGGGAATTACAGTTGAACTTAGTTGTGGGAAAGCAGGAGTTCGAAAAATATTTTTCTTCATTTAATTTCCTTCTTTTTTTTTTTTCATTCAATTGTGTTCGAGCTTATTTAATCCTGGCGAACTACGCATGCATCACATATTTACTCTCTCGCCGCGAGGGCTAGATGTGAAAAAACAAGTGTTCATTATTACGACCTGGCCCATTTTTACTAAGAATTTTTATCTCACTAAAAAGCAGCTGAAGTTCGCCCAATTATCAGACACATGTCAAGGCCAGTTAAGAAATTATCTCTCATTCCATGGTATCAAATTCAAGGTTTCAAGGAAACGTTTTGTTTTTTTTACCTTAAAAACAACGCCATTAGTCGAATACAGCAAAGAAAAAAATTGTTCTAACTTTGTGTTTATAACCTTTTATTGTTTAAGTTTGAAATAAACTTTTATTCTACAAGACATATATTCGACATTGTTTACATGGAAGTCACCACGAAGTACACTCAAGGATAAGGGTTAATGAATGTACAGTGGTCACTAACACAACAGCGTAGTGATCGTTAGTGATAACAAATTAGGTAGAATTTGCTGATCTAAGGGGACAGCTCAACAAGAATTTATTTACATTGAACTCGAAGACGACCATATTGTAGTAAGCTGGAAACTTCTAGGAAAGAAGCTTTTCTCGTGGAAGTTGTGTTTAGATTTATGCACGGATAGAGAGTGGGGGAAATTGTTGATAGTGGTTGTAGCTAGTCATGTTTTTTGTGAAACTTTGGCAGGGGAAATCATACAGGTAAAGTCACGAGAAACGCATGGTTTTAGAATGCTCCTTGCTCTCCTTGAGTAAGGGATAGGGAGTGAGGAAGGTACTCTTTAAACCTGCTTAAGATGCCGTTTAGTTTGTTGTTATTTGTTTATTTTTACGTTAAATTTTGTTTTAGTTATTGATTTTGAATTGCTTTTCTTTTCAGTTCATTGCCCTCATTTGACCGTGGGGTCGTGAACACCGTGTGTTTGCTTATGACGCTTACGTGAAAAATAGTGAATTAAAAACATCTATTTCCCGTGACTCACCCTGTAGATTGAAGCTTATGAAAATAATGGAAGAGCAGAGACAGGGTCGCATTTGTATCTGGGAAAGAAATTGCAAGGAGGAGAAAAAAAGCATCACCTACTAGGTTTCGAAACCGGTTTTAAACTCTGTCAAGGAAGGATAGGAGTCTCTGAGCAGCTCTTGCTCAGATGTGGCCACAGTACTTCATTTTATGACGTATTTGGCTCTGCTACAAGTAGAAGTGTGCGTTGGGAGTGAGATAACTTTTGGAGGTATTAAATGACGCAACCATTTTTCCAGCAACCTTGAAAAAGGAAAAACCGCAGCAGTCCCCACTAATATTATCAGCTACGGAACGATGACTGTCAGTGAGTGTCTAGAATGCGCTTTGCCATATAAGAGTCATTCCAAAAGTAAAGCTTTCTATTTTTTTAACTAAAAAAGTTGAAGAACTACGAAGGCAGGAGTTGTTCCATTAAAATGAGCGGACTTTTGGGTTCCAGAATTTATTTTTCTACATAGTCATCATCATTTACTGGGCACTTTTCACTAAGAATTCACTGGTGCATCTCCGCCGCTGGCGTACATCCATAACAGTCTCACACTGTTAATATCTGCAATCCCTTCCAATACATTCAAACGGAATAAAAAATAGGGGAGAATTGATTTTTGTAACGACCCACACAATTCATAATATTGTCTTTTGTTGTTTTGATGTTATTCACGCATGTTACAACGTGCGATACTTTAAAATTAAAAAGATGTAAAAGAAAACTTTCAGACAATCTTAGAATCCAATCAACTCCATCAATCAGTGATGGTTCTCTATCAGTTCAGACTCTTCAGCATACTTCATAAGTTACGAGCATCATCATCAATCCCATTTGAGTTTAATAAAATCTCTTTGCTGATTTTTTGGACATGACTTGACTTTTTATGACCCTCGGATATTTTCCATGAAATGACTCAAGGTTAAGAAGTTCATCAATCCAAAACTTTTAATAGTGTTACATCAACATACCTGAGAATAGGAAAACCAAGCCTTTATTTGTCTATCAGATTGTTCAAAAGAAAACTCCTCGCAATTGTTAACTTTGAAAATATAATTATCTCTACAATTTTTTAAATATTTTTTTACTAAGGGGTTACCACTTATCAAGGCCTGAAGACCACTCGAGTATAAGGGTTAATGAATATAAGATGGTAGTAAAATAATCGTTAATTGTGTAAATTGGGTAGAATTTGATTATTTATGGGGACGATTCCACAAAAACTTGTTTACATTCGATTTGAAACCTACGATGTTGTACTCAATCGGGAAGCAGGCCAGTGGAACAGGTTTCCAAAGACGGGCAGTTATGGAAAAAAAAGCTTTGTTTGACTTTTGATCACTAACAAATTTTGAAGCTTTCTGACATAGGAGTAACAATTTTTTTCACTGTCAGAAAAATATGCTTTTCAATCAAAATAAAGCAATATCTGAAACTGAGAGATGAAATGCATAAGTTCAGTCACCATAACAATGCAATTTGCAATCCCCCTCTGATTCATTCGGGCGGAATAAAAAAATAGGAGACATTATTTTTGGAACGTTCTTCGTATGTGATGAATTGCCATAGTATTTGTATTGCTATTGTAGCATGCAAGGAAGCCATCTGCGAGCTATCAACTATTTTAAGAGATCCTTTAAGGAGAGATAATGTTTGAATGTTAAATAAGGAACATGGTGAACATTTCAGGGACGTTTTGATACATTTCAGGGACGTTTTGATACATTTCAGGGACGCATGTGATGAATTAACGATAACATTTGCCACAGAGTAACAGTTTTATTAGGCATTATAATGCAAGCATTACCATTAATATTGTCATGTTCTTTAAACAGTCCTAACATTAAGAGTTAATACTTATGGATCTGTTGCAAAACGTGATACCCTCCATCAGAACACCACTGAAAATAAAGTTAAACATAATAACTGCCCAAAGCACCATGCTAGAAGCCCACCCCATATATATATGAACTTAACGATGGGTCTACCTAACCTTACATTATTACCTATACCCGTGTATTTACTTATTTATTTATTATTATTTATTTATTTATCCTAACTTTACTTTATTTACTTGGTATAAATATATACATGTCTGTATATATATATGTATATATATATGTATGTATATGCCCAAAGCACCATGTTAGAAGCCCGCCCAATGTATGTATGACCTTAACTATACGTCTACCTAACCTCGCACTATTAACTACGCCCATATATTTACTTATTTATTTATTTATTATTATCTATTTATCCTAACTTTACTTTATTTACTTGGTATAAATATGTTTATGTCTGTGTATATATATATATATAAGTGTGTGTATGTGTGTGTCTATGTATGTCCGTATATATGTATTTTTATAAATATGTATATTTATTATTTATGTAATTGTATATACGTGTATATGGGTACATGTGTGTGATATGTATGTATGTATGTATATGTGCATCTACTTCTTACTGGAGATCTATATCTCGACGTATATGTATATAGGTAGGTGTGTGTATATATGTGTGTGTATGTATATGTATATGTGTCTATGTATATATGTAAGTATGTATATGTCTATAAGAGTAGTGTGTATGTGCGTGTGTGTCTGCATATATATCCATATATGTCTGCATATACATTATTTATATATAGGTATGTGTGCGTATATATCTGTATATGGATGTGTAGAAATGTACATATGTATGTATATGTATGCGTATTTGCGCGTGCGTTGGCGTATGCATAAAAAAACAACCCATTGTAAACTGAAATGAACAAGTCGACCTATAGCCACTACGAAAATTTTAAATGGAACCATGTACTTGTCAAAAACATGACATCTACGCTAACCCTTTCCCTCACTTTCTCCCTCTCACTTTCCCTCTCTCTCTCTCTCTCTCTCTCTTCCTCTCTCTATCTCTCTCTCTGTCATCTACTTAATATACGTTACTGAACAAGCAAAAAGCAGTTAAAATTTAAAACCTTAAAATTGAAACCCCACTCCTCTCCTTACCTCCTTCTCTTTTTTCTTTACCATCCTTTATCCACCTCCCCCTCCCTATATCGATATATCTCCACCCACACCTACCTGAATCTGCTACCCCCACACACACAATACAATCTATTTTTGAATGTTAATTAAGGAACATGGTGACATTTCAGGGATGTTTTGATACATAACGCATATGATGAATTAACGATAACATTTGCCACAGAGTAACAGTTTTATTAGGCATTATAATGCAAGCATTACCATTAATATTGTCATGTTCTTTAAACAGTCCTAACATTAAGAGTTAATACTTATGGATCTGTTGCAAAACGTGATACCCTCCATCAGAACACCACTGAAAATAAAGTTAAACATAATAACTGCCCAAAGCACCATGCTAGATGCCCACCCCATATATATATGAACTTAACGATGGGTCTACCTAACCTTACATTATTACCTACACCCATGTATTTACTTATTTATTTATGATTATTTATTTATCCTTACTTTATTTTATTCACTTGGTATAAATATATACATGTCTGTATATATATATATGTATGTATGTATATGTATATATATATATATATTCCCAAAGCACCATGTTAGAAGCCCACCCCATATATGTCTGAACAACTATATGTCTACCTTACCTCGCACTATTAACTACACCCATATATTTACTTATTTATTTATTATTATCTATTTATCCCAACTTTACTTTATTTACTTAGTATAAATATATTTATGTCTGTGTGTATATATATGTATGTGTGTGTCTATGTATGTCCGTATATTTTTATTTTTATAAATATGTATATTTATGCAATTGTATATACGTGTATATGGATGCATGCGTGTGTATATGTATGTATGTATGTATGTATGTATGTATGTATGTATGCATGTATGTATGTATGTATGTATGTATATGTACATCTACTTCTTACTGGAGATCTATATCTCGACGTATATGTATATAGGTAGGTATATATATATATGTATGTATGTATGTATGTATGTATGTATGTATATGTGTCTATGTATATATGCAAGTATGTATATGTCTATAAGAGTTGTGTGTGCGTGTATGTCTGCATATATATCCATATATGTCTGCATATACATTATTTATATATAGGTGTGTGCGTATATGTCTGTATATGGATGTGTAGAAATGTACATATGTATGTATATGTATGCGTATTTGCGCGTGCGTTGGTGTATGCATTAAAAAACAACCCATTGTAAACTGAAATGAACAAGTCGACCTATAGCGACTGCAAAAATTTTAAATGGAACCCTGTACTTGTCAAAAACATGACATCTACGCTAACACTTTCCCTCTCCACTCTCCCTCTCTTTCCCTCTCACTCTCTCTCTCTTCCTCTCTCTCTCTCTCTCTCTCTCTCTCTCTGTCATCTACTTAATATACCTTGCTGAACAAGCAAAAAGCAGTTAAAATTTTAAACCTAAAAATTGAAACTCCTCCCCCCTCCTCTCCTTACCTTCCTCTCTTTTTTCTTTACCATCCTCTCTGCACCTCCACCTCCTTATATCCATATATCTCCACTCACGCCTATCTGAATCTGCTACCCCTCCCCCCCCCCACACACGATACAATCTAATGTATTTTAACCTTCAAAACTGAAATATTGTTAATACCGGTCTCCCTCCCACTTATTATCTCCTACTCCCCCTTTTTTCGTATTTCTTCTAAAACACTTCTTCCTAATACTAACAACTATTTCTGTAAGGTCTGACGAGGCTGTTGGATCGAAACATGGTCCCACATCCGAAACATATGTAAGCAAACAGATTAAACGGTAATAAAAAATATTATATATATATATATATATATATATATATATATATATATATATATATATATATATATATATATTAGTGATGGTGCGATTCTAAAATTTTCCCCCATTCCGAAACAATTAACGATTCCGTTCTAAATTTCCGATTCCGATCCGATTCCTGATTCCGATTTCCGATGCCGATTCTTTTAAAAGTTATAAATGTTTAATTAGAGATTTGTTGTTCTTTGTAAATGTTAAAATTATTACATAAACCACACCAATTTCCGCGTATATTTTTTCTCAAATGTGTTCCTTGTAATTTATTGAAATATTGTAAGACAACAAAAGATTTATTTTTATTTTAAAACAAAGCCAGAAATGAGAAACGATGTAAGAACAAAATATTTAACAGCGCCCCTTCACATTGTTAGGCACGAATTTCTAAATAATAATGTTACTATTCAGAAAACCATTTTAACATGGAGAGAGCGTGGGCTTTGTTAAGTATTTAGTGCCTTCTTTCTGTGAATGAAGTTTAAGTTTTATTTTAATTATAAAGATTTGGTGAGCTATTAAATTGATTTGCCCAAAAGGAATACAAAAACGGGCATGACCAAGTGGGGAGGGCGGTGCACGGGGAATTGTGCAAACGACTGCATTTTCAGCGTACAGATAAATGGTACAAGTATAAACCCGCAACAGCACTCGAAAACGAGAACCACAAAATCCTATGGGATATGGATATACAGACGGACAAACCCATCCAAGCAAGGAGACCAGATGTCGTAATAATTAACAAGAAAGAGAAATCCTGTCAAATCGTAGACTTTGTTGTCCCAGCTTACCACAGGGTGAGTGTGAAAGAAAAGGAGAAACGAAGCAAATACACAGAACTAGCCAGAGAGTTAAAAGGGATTTGGATGATGAAGAAAATCAAAATAGTACCGATAATGATAGGAGCACTAGGAACAATTCCGAAACCCCTGGAAAAAGGAATGGCAGAAATTGGAATTGGAGGAATAGCTGCAAAAATACAACGCCTAACGATAATGAAAACGGCTGAAATATTAAGAAAACCCCTTGAATGCGGAGAATAACATAAGACAATATAACGAAGAAGCGTTGGAATGAAGAACACCGAAGCTGTAGATCTACACCCCCATCATGCATCCCCTCCATTGTTTCACCACCGTCCCCCCAATAGAAAAGTGATACCAAAGAGCCGAGAAGAGTCAAGGAGGATGGAAAGACCGAGGAGGGAGAACTGGCCAGACCTCCGCTGGACAAGTGCGAAGAGAACTGGGATCTTGGGGAGGCTTAGTGCCACTCAAATTCCAATATAAACCAATGGCCACTGCCAGCAAGAAATCAATGGTAAGAGGCTGTTGCGATGGTGCAAATTTATTTGCAAATGCTATCAAAGGAGGCGGAGAGAGCTGGACGTCTGGGGAGACTTGTTGTCACTTAGCTTCCAGAGAACACCACAGGTCTCCAATCAGATCGTTTGTTGACTTGTGTGAAAGCTCCATGTGAGCCAATAATAATAATAATAATAATAATAATAATAATAATAATAATAATAATAATGATAAATTTGTAGGCTAACACTCTCCTCTAAATCCCCATTCAAAAATGAAATATTACTTCTATAGGTGATTACGTGTGAAAGCCTCTAAAAATACTTGACGGAAAGAAAAGCAATGATTTTAGTATTTAGAGTGGAGGATTAGTTTCGAATATAAATTTAACGTAAAATAATCATCATTTCTGGGTCATTCTAATTCTTTATGGATCTTTACTAAATTGTTTAACCACTAACTTAAGTTCGATTGGCAACGTCGTAAAAACCTTTGCTTAAAAAAGTAGACATCCCACCCAAATAAACGCACGTAATTTATCTCTATAGAAAATAATATTTTGTTTTTGGTTAGCTGCCTTAACACACTAGAATGTTTCGGGAAAAGACGTTAAATTTATGTGTGAAACTGATCCTGTACTTTAAATTCCTAAATAAATTGTTTTATATTTATTTTTTATAATTATGAGTGTTCATAGATAATGTTTTATTTAATTTTCAACAGTTACGTGTAAAACGGTACATGTAAATACTGTATTCTCGCGAAATTATCGGTGATTTTTCTTCTGTTTACATTATTCGCCAATCGCAATTATAACTTTTTGTAGCAAACAGAAAAATTCGATTCACACTTGTCCATTGCTTGTAAATAATCTGAAAAATAGTTTCACATTAATTTAATGTAAAATCATCACCTCTTTCGAATCTGAAAGTGCTATAAGAACGGCTTTTGTTTGTTTTTAATATTGGCTATGTTCATGTTCATGTGTGGCGTGACCGCCTCTGAGAGCGGTGGAGCTCCCCATTGGGGGGGGGGGAGATTAAGACTCCCCGAAACCTTGGATAAGGCCGGGTAACTATGCTTGTATTAACTGTTAAGCATTAATACGTGCCCGGATAGCGGCGGGTAACCTGGCTGACGGGAAGAATTAAGTTATGAATTTATTGTGCTTTCGTAAAACAGACATATACTTTTATTAAGAAAAATAACAAGTGATGCCATTTTGAAAGCTAGAACAAAATATAATTTCGTTCTTGGCCTGGCGAAACCCAACTCAAGGACATCTGGCTTCTGGGTACGAGGCCAGGCCGGGGGTCAAACTGTCAACCCCTTTGATCGTGTAATCACAGATTCTCGGGCCGTGCAAGGTATCGGCACATCCCCTGAAATTACGTATTGATCGGTGGTTAGCCTGGCGGTTTACCCCGAAACAACCCTTTCCTCGAAATATACACAAATGCCCGCGCCAAAAATCTCAGATTGAGCTGGATCTCGAGAGAAGTGAAAACTAACGAAAGAGACGCCCACTCCCTCGACCGCCATCACCGAGAAATAAGATTCAAAAGTGCTTTTGTAATGAGATCGAACTGAACAATTGTACATATGTGAACACACTTTGTAAATTTCGTTGAATTAACTTGAGCAGAATTGTGATATCTGAGTTTGTCTTTTTTGCTTGCATGAGAAGCTGATTATTTTCAGCGGAAGAATCCTGTAAAGAACTCTCGGAGGGAAGACGATTACGATTGTTGCGACTTCGACGGGGTCAGAGGTCACACGTGTTCCTGGTCAAACTGTAGTATGTCATTGACAAAAGTCATAAAACTACTACTATCCTAATTCCTAATTTGATACTACGAAAAATAATGCTTTATGGTTTTGCCGGTTGAGCTTGGGGTCAGTAGTAGAAAATTTAGTTAACTGCTTTAAAACAATTAGAATGATCCGGAAACGGATGATCATTTCACGTTAAATTTATGAATTTAATAAAATTGGTCAACGGAAAGAAGGCAACGGAAGAAAGAGCAACGGAAAAAGGCCACTTTGGCCAGCTAGGTAAAAAGGGCAATTATAGAATAAATATCAATTGAAAATGAATTTTAAACAGTTCTTGCGGGAGATATTGTTTTAAGAAGAGGGCCTCCCAAACCCCCATCCCTCACCTAAATTACAAAAATATATATATATTAATATGCTAATTTTTTGTTTTGTGTTCTCAAACTCGGGAATTTTTCTGTTGAACTCGAGAATCTACAAAGAATTTCGGTTATAGGTTACATCGATCAAAATGTAGTATCTGTTCTGATGCTACGCTTCCGCTTCACCTATTATCTCCTCATTCAATGAAAGAAAAATCCTTCTAGACTGAGGCAATTTTTATCTTTGTTCCAACCTAGAGTGCCCCTTTTTTTGAGCTGAATATTCACCGCATTAAAAAAACGACCTTGTGTCGAACTTTACCATCTAAGGGAGGCAAATAAATAAGAACACTCAATGTAAGAACAATAGTATGAAGCGTGTTCATAACTTATAAAAATCGATTTTATTTGGTTTTAAAGAACCTTAGCATTTGAAGATATTTTTTAAATATAATTTTGGGGGAGGGGTAGCCGCTTTTTAAGAAGACTCTTGAACAACGAACTACTTTCAATCGATATTTATTCAGTAACTGCGCTCAATTTATATGCGCTACTTAAACCCTTCATCTTAAATTCTAAAATAATTTTGTTTTTAGTGGGTTCACAAATATCGCCCCAAAAAGTAGATTGTCATTGGGGGAGGGTACTTTTAAATGTGTATATATATATATATATATATATATATATATATATATGTGTGTGTGTGTGTGTGTGTGTGTGTGTGTGTGTGTGTATATATATAGTGTACAGAAGGTTGTTAGTTGAGACAGATCATTGGTACCGTCGGTTTCAAGCCCGATAATAAGGCCCGTTTAAGGTATCCTTATCAAGCTCTCTTCAGCCAATATTCGTCTCAGTATTCGTCGTCAGTATTCGGGACGAATATTGGCTGAAGAGAGCTTGATAAGGATACCTTAAACGGGCCTTATTATCGGGCTTGAAACCGACGGTACCAATGATCTGTCTCAACTAACAACTTTCTGTGCACAAAATATAAGTACGCTCTTAAAATTTGGATTTTCCTTTTAATTGAGCACTCTGCTGGAATTCTTTTTCCAGAACAACTAATCATAATTATATATATATATATATATATATATATATATATATATATATATACATATAATTTCTTTTGACAAACGTGTAAATGTTTTCCCTTTATGTATTTTATCCATTTGCTGTGAGATGTTCATGTATATTTTAAACAGGCAAAGCGGTTTCAAGAATATAAAACTTGCACATTCGTTTGAAATTTTTTAACTGTGAACTCTTTGTGAAGCGTTATCTAGATATTTGGTAAGTAGATGCGAAAAAATACTTGAACATTTGATTGGGCTTCAAATACCATCTGGCGCTGTAGGAATCACTAAGTTTAAGCTTAAGTAAATGATACAGGAAGAATCAAAGAAAATTTGATGCTAAAAGTTTTTCACAAGGAAGTATTAAAATTCACAAATTCATTTCAAACTCAATTCAAAGCTAAGTTTTTTCACAACGTTTTGTCATATTTGTCAATGCTGAGTGAGAGAGCAGACAAAACCCTACCGGACAAAATCCAACTCGACAAAAGCATAAACGCATAAAATAAATAAAAGATTAAAAAACAACATTTTTTTATATTCTATTTTTATTCAATTAGTAATAATGCTTCATATTATTTTTCTTGACAAAATATTTAATTTTAAACAATTATTTCGATACCTTGTAAATAAACTGCATTCTTCTAGAGGTTACCTAGCGAATTTTCGAAAAATTTAAAGTTTTGTTTTGTTTATTTTTCACAAATTAAAAAATCACATCCTATTTAGATGTTATTATGATTCATAGAGTTTAGTTTTATTAACAGTTTAAAAAACAATACTGATTTATCATCAGTAAAAGCAATGGAAAATTAAGTTTAAAAAATGTTGAAAAGAATCGTTTTTGGAATCGGAAAGCAGATTTTTCTTATTCCAATATCGATTCCGATATCCCCAAAATTCCCGATTCCGATTCTCGTTAATCGTCCGAACACTAATATATATATATATATATATATATATATATATATATATATATATATATATATATATATATATATATATATATATATATGGAGGGATGATTGATCTCTGTATTATAGAAAACATAGAAATCGTGCACATCAAAATGATATGGTGATTAACGGTGTTCAATTTTAATCCAAATTCCATTTTTTGCTTTCAGCACTCCTGCTTTGGCGAATTCAATCTTCTCCTGCAATTGTGAAAGAATAAAACGAAATTAATTAAGGAAATTATTTTAATATTTAGAATTAAAATATTTTCCGCATTGTTATTTCGTCTATTTGAATTTCAAAAGCAAATAAGACTGAAATATAATCGAAATGCTTTACAAACCAAAACGTAATGCCAGGGCATAAATCGCCTGTTATCAAAGAACATCGGATCCATTAAATAAATTTGGAACACATGAAAGTAAAAAATCCGTTGAGACCGAACTTTTAAGATCTCCCTGCTTAAACTATATGCGCTCAGGCCAGAGTAAGCAAACGGCAGTCTACAAGGACTGCTACCATAGAATGTCATTGACATGGCACACGCATATTCTCACCGAAAAACTAAGATACACATTCTTCTTAAAAAGAAGTTATTTTTTTAAGGTGTTTAAACGCACATCCTAAATGAAGTATTTTACATGAAGTTGATCAGTGAAGAATACTTACTTCAGTCTTTTCACATGGAACAAGACGAAATTTCCTCAACATTTGTACAGCGGCCATCTTGAATTCAAGTTCAGCCAATCTCACTCCAGCACACATTCTTGGTCCGCCCCCAAATGGAAGATATGTAAATGGTGTTTGTTTTGCCTTGTTTTCTTTACAGAAACTGAAATCGCAAAAATGATGGATAATTTGATAATTTGAAATATCATTTAAGTTAATATTTTCCATAAAAGTATGGTTGTTTTATTTATTTGGTATTTTCATAAACTAGACAATATTATATATAAACAACTTACTAAGGGAATCAGTTGTGCAGGTTTTAATTAAATTCTTATTTTCTTGTAAATATATTTTTCAAACATTCATATCAAAAACATATAAATATACTTCATAAGTGATGCATTCATTTGAATTCCAAATTTGTGTTTAGCACATTTTAAATTAAGATACCCTTTGATCTATATTTGATACATACGAAAAGAAGTTTCAAATGGTTCGTTTTCGTATGCAAGTAATAAAATAAGCCCCATTTGAATCTTTTGAATAGCAGTTCATTTGATGTGTTTTCATATTTGAGCTAACTTAACAGTAAAAGAGTCTGTAGCAGTTACAGAGAACTATTTTCTCTGATGAATCAATGCCCCCCCTCTGAGTTCTCCGGTCACAGACTGCCCTATCAGCTAACAGGGCGCATTGATTCATCTGCTCCCTAAAAGTCTTGAGAGAACATCAGCCTGTCAGAACTGGGCCGCCAGCCTAGCAATATCTATCCTCTTCTTTCGTCCCCTGTCCACCGGACACCTCGCTATAGCATTGACGGTCTCGATTTGAGACAACTGCTATCCAGCCGGGGACGACACGGTACTGACTGATTTTCGACGATTTTAAATAAACTTTCTTTTACTTCTTCCCTTTTAGCAGACTGACCTGCGAGTTCCTGCTACAAATAAAATACTCTTCATTGTTATTGTTTAAAAGGAAGTTCGTGTTTCTTTTGTGCCTTGTTCCTTGCTATAATCTATTAGAAAGGTAAAACAAAGTCTTTTGCACAACATAAGTGCTTTTAAACTATAAAAGGGTTATAAATAATAAGATTGGCCCCCCATACCACTTGTTTTACAAACATTTGTATTAAAAACCTATAAATATACAATAAATATAATTTATAAGTGATACATTAATTTAAATTCAAAGTTTGTGCTTAGCATATTTCCTATTATTGAGATTTGATTTTTATTGACATATATTTGATACAAGCAAATATGAAGGGATCTTTTCGAAAATAAGTTTCAAAATCACTGGTTTTCTTACAAATAATAATGTTATATAGGGGTTATATCAGAAGGGATAACGTATGTATTTGTTGTTCGTGTTAGAGTGTTCATGTTAGTGTGAGATGCTGGATATTATATATATTCGTTGTGAGGCATCATATTAGTGAGAGATAGATATATTTAACACAGAGACAGGGAAATTTTATAGAGACATGTATTACACTTTGGATGAGCTTTGATATGTGAATAGATAGACCGAGAGATAGTGCGTTTGACATTTATACGTTTGATAGTCCTGTGAATGGGAGTGTTTCTATAACATTGACACATATATTTCTTTACCATTTTACCAGGAATTCAAGTCTCTACATGATTCTTTCTTCTCCCCTTCGCTTCCAATGTTCCATGTCAGCTCTGTCTCTGACTCACTGACTTCTCTCTTCTCTCCTGACTGACTGACTGACTGACTTAATGCAATATTTTGGTTCTATAATGGGGTATATTCCTACACAGTCGGACGATTCTATTTATAAACGATGCTGCTAAGAACTGACGAATCAAATAAATTCACGTTCTGTTACCAACCAATCAGAAACCAGAATTGCTTCATAAATATTAAACCTTTTCTGGAGCAATTTCACATGTTCTTTTCCCGGGTTTCGACACGGTAAGAATATTTTGTTCTGTGGAACTGTCTACTACAAACAAGTCACCTCCCAGGACTTGTGTGTAACAGCGAACCATCTGAAACTGTTCTGAAACTCAAAATGGCTTACACTTCTAGACCTAAAGCTCTCTATATTGATACCTCATGACGTCATTGCATGACCAAACACGTGCATCTCGAGCCCGTGGTCCGAGATGCATTGTTCTTCACGTTTCTACAAAGCCGACTCTCTAACCTAATTTTTAATTAACTCACTTTACAAACATTTTACATTGTCCGTTTTTAAATTCCTTATTTTAATTTCATTTCTTTAACAGAAACAAAATTCATCATTACATTCCTTTTTCAATAAACAGATATCTAACTATTTTGTGTGAACTAAACAAAGGTAATTCTACATTCCATTTTCAATAACATTCTGTATTAATTATTTTAACTTATGATCAGAATTCTCAATTCCAATCCTAGCTTCACAAGTTCGAATCCTCGGCTATCCTATCTCATATTTACTCACTTACAAGAACAGGCGGCTGTTCTTTAATAATAAGACCCCATTTCTGCTTGACATTTGAATCTTTTGAACTGCAATTCATTTGACTAGTTATCATATTTGATTTAAATTTGTTACACTAACTTAACTCTAAAAGGGTCTTATATACAAGGTTACCTGTGTCATCATAAGGCTGCATAAAAAGAATTTTTAAGACATTTAATCACAAACAGCTCCGCCTCCAGAGTTACATGTGTCAGCATTTTAAAATTGTTATACTTACTTTTCAGGATTAAACTTTTCCGGTTCATTCCAATATCTAGAATCATAATGTAAACACATAACTGGAAAGAAAACTCCCGTGTTCTTCGGAATTTTGATTCCTTTTATGGTGCAATCTTCTTTACATTCTCTTGACAGCCTGAAAAAGAGACAAAACAATTGTTAGTATAATTAGATTTACAAATTACAAATAACAAGTCAAAAATATTATAATTTGGTAAATATAAATATTTCATATTAACATTTGCTAAAATGTACTACAAGTAAGAAGTCTCCATTTATATTACAATGTCAATGTTTTAGCGTAAATAGATTTATATAATTTGAAGTATTTTCTAATAATCTCATATACTCGAACATTATCGAGAATAGCTTTATTAACAAAAGGTAGATATTTTAAAAAAAAAACTGCCTCGTCAGTGATTTAGGCCAATTATTGATTTGTGTTGTTCAACAAACACAAATTTAATCGATTTTAATATTTAGTCCTAATCAATATTTGGATTTATTTTGTCCATCCATCCAGTATGGCCACAGCCGAATGTTGAACTCACTACACGAGTTTGTAGTTCAAATCTTGTCGGTAGCTGAATATTTTATGCTTCGCCAGGCTATCAAGGGTATTTTTTATCATGACGTCATCATTAGATCGGGTGCCCACCATGGCTTAAGAGAGTCCCATCTATCCTCGAGAGAAGGATAGGCAGCGCCAGTTTCTCAACCGCATGGTACATTCAGCACCTCGCCTTCCCATCTGATATTGGCCAGGCTCAACATTGCTTAACTTCGGTGATTTGGTAAGAGCCCGAGCGTCAACGTGATTGCGCCATACATATTTATTTTGTAGTCATAGATAAAGCGATATTCTCTCACTTGCCTCGCTAACACCAGCAAAACCATTTAACAGGATACACTTTATGTATGTATCTGTCTCGAATGCTGTGTGATTAGTTGAAAAAAAATTAAGAATTTGCTGTGGATCTGTTGTATATAGAAGGCGACAGATCCCGGTAATTAGAGAAACAAAGTAAATAGGATCGAAAATAATATTCATTGAAGGAGAATGATAGAATCGAACTAATTAATCAAAATTTAAAAAGAATACATATTGCAATTTAGATGCAATTCTAGGAATGTGGAGAATTGTTTATTATATTAGAAATAACTATACAACTAGTTAGGTCACAGAAGTAGAATGAACAATTCATTTAAGGAATTTTCTTTGTGTTGCCGAAAACGTGATGGAGACATATGTAATATGCAAATTCACATGAGGAGATATTCACATGCTTAAGCATGTTCTGATGTCACAAAGAAAGATAGATTACAATATATTAAGTTAAAAGTCAGTCAGAAACGTTCAGAGTTGACAGAGGGTCAGGAGAGTTGAGTTAGCGGAAGACTCTTTCGGAAGCGAACCAGAAAGAAAGGCAAGACAATGTAATTCTGCAAGGCATCGAATACTTGATCATCATCATCATCATCATCATCATCATCATCATCACCAGCTTGAATAAATGTCTTCATGTTATTTGTAAGCCTTTGTCTTCGTCGGTATTCCAGCCGCAATGTAATGTGTTTTTGTGATTCATCTTGTAAGAGAACTTTGTATGAAACCCCCTTCCAAAGTGTTAACTGTCTGTCCCCATCATGAATAATGTATCTTCCCGCGTTGAAAAGAACTGTCTATTACTACATCTCTTCACATCTCTCTCGGCATCCTTCTATTAATAATGTGAACTCAACAAGTATTGTCACATCCCCGTCGTCGCCGTATACGCCGTTATATAAACGACGTCTCG
Source organism: Euprymna scolopes (assembly GCF_053919585.1). Taxonomy (NCBI): domain Eukaryota; kingdom Metazoa; phylum Mollusca; class Cephalopoda; order Sepiida; family Sepiolidae; genus Euprymna; species Euprymna scolopes. Next base: position 190,346,162 of record NC_136483.1, read on the forward strand.
GTGTCCGTTATCCGTCCTCGATATGTACGCTCCACTACACAACAGAATAAGTAATTACATTGACAATAAATTTAGTCTTTCTTTATATCCTTTGAAAAATTAGACTACTATAACAACGAATTATTATTATTATTATTAATAATAATAATAATAATAATAATAATAATAATAATAATAATATTAATATGATAGCGTGTGTGTTATTTTCTGTGTTACGCTTATATCCGGTTCGTTGAAGTGTTATGTACTTCCATTTTTTGTCATAAATAATTTTACCAAGAATTCTTCATGAGTTTTGGTTTCGGTTTCGATTATAGCTGATGGCACTTAAGCCATCTATTTTTTTATAAATAATTTTACCAAGAATTCCTCATAAGTTTGGTTAAAACTAAAATCTATAAATCATCTCCCGCAACTTTATTTTTATGTTTTTACGGCAATCGGGAATAATAAACAACTCTATTGTTAAATATTAAGAGATTTATAAAGAATGGAAATTGGAATCGTTAATTGTATCGAAATTAGGAATTTAGTATGGAATCGGTAATTGTATCGGAATCAGAAAAATATTAGAATCGTCCCATCACTGGTTTTAATACTGATAATGTATCACTGAGGATGTGAGACAAAACGAACATATGAATATATAAATACAATTAATAGAACTTACGCGAGAGAAATTGGATACAATCTCAGCGTCTCCTTCAAACACATATCAAGATAGGTCAGCTTTTGAACGTTGTCATAATTTGCAGATTCCTATAGAAAAAAAATTGAAATATCAACAATAAATTGTAGTTAATTTGCATAAAATCAAAATTATTCAATTCGATGGGTTTACATACGACTCCTTTAAAATATCGCGTGTTTTTTTTTACATGGGGATCACCACTTATCAAGGCCCGAAGGTCCCTCAGGGATAAGGGTTATTGCGTGTACAGTAATCAATGAGATATTATTGTAGTAATCATTAGTATTGGGTGGTTAGATAGAGTGTCTTACTTAAGGGGGCGGTTTGTCAGGAGCTTGTTTATGTTGGACTTGAAGACGTCCAAGTTGTAGTCAGGTGGGAAACAGGCAAGCGGCAGAGAGTTCCACTGGCGTGCAGTTCTAAGAAAGAAGCTTTGCTCATGGAATCTACGTTTAGATTTAGACACAGATAAAGAGTGGGGAAAATTATTGACAGTAGTTTCAGCCAGACGGGTGTTTCTTGTGAAAGATTGGCGAGGGGGGGACGAGGGATTGGAGCTCAGACGAGCACCTGCCATAGAAATAACGATAAAACAAAGACAGGCTCGCAACGTCTCTTCTGTGGGAGAGAGGTTGCAGGGAAGAGAAAAGGGCATGTATGTGTTCCATTTTAGATCAGGAGTAAAGGTCAAACCCAGAAGCTTGTCAAAACATGGAGCCTCCCCAAGACGAGAGTCATCCATTTCAATTGATGCCAGATGGGGATCAGAGCGTTGATGATGTAAAGATAGAAGCTTGGTTTTGGATGAATTAAAAGTGACCAGCCACCTCTTCCCCCATTGTACCGCGTGCTCAAGATCAGAGGAGAGAGAATTAGAGAGAACTTTGTCATTTACGGCCTATACGTTTTAAGCAAGGATGCATATCTATGCCAGTTTTGTTTGGGATATGGTTTTCCCTCCTCCTGTAATAATCCTTCAGAAGCAAGGTACTACCCACAGGCAAGGACAGATGGCAAACTCGTCAATCTTTCCCGATTAAAAACCAAATCAAAGGTCTGACTAGTTTTCACTCAAGAAATACTGTTCGCTGAAAAAAAGGGGCCATAACGGCTAGTGATGGGATGATTCCAATATTTTCCCGATTCTGATACAATTACCAATTCCAATTCTTTATAAATCTCTAAATATTTAACTATAAAGTTGTTATTTTTCCTGATTATCTTAAATACAAGACATTATTTTTTTTTAATATAATTATCCACTGACACACGTTTCGACTCTACGACTCATCAGAGTGGCTGAATCTAGCGAGATTCGAAATCGGGACTCCACGTTAAGAAGCATAACCCCCTACCACTAGGCTATCTTGCACAACTGACTGTATCGCGTTTTTTTATGAAGATGTTATTTGTTTTTTCTATAAACAAGACACGGTGTTTTTAGTATTGACCAACGGAACCTGTTGTTGCTTAGGAAAACTATACTGAACATTGACTTTAATGGCAAATGAAGAAAATACAGAAAAAGGAGCATAAAATCGTTAAAACATCTTATTATATCCTTTACAAATGCACAAGACATGTTGTATCTGAATCTTAGGGGACAGGAAAATTTCATGGACTTAATCGTCACCAGACTGCAATGCCAAATTCAGGCTTGATTTTGTTTCAGGCAATATTTGGTCACCTTGCCAAAATAAAATAAATATTGTCATAACAATTATTTCTGACTTCAAATTCTGTGGAACATTTAAATTAATAATAAACAATCACTGGAAAAATAAAAAGAATGGAAAATTGATTTTTAAAAGATCAGTTTCAAAGAAAATGCTTAAGATATGTATGGACTTTGGTCAAGAAAATTGGGCACCATCTTTATTTAACAAGTTTATATATATATATATATATATATATATATATATATATATATATATATATATATATATATATATATATATATATATATATAAATGCACCACCGGACAGGAACTAGCTTATTGCGCTTGCTCGCCATCCATAAAATGCAACATATCCATCACTAACCGTTTCCCCTAGTATAGGACTATTGGACAACACCCCAAACTAAATTTTTTTGAACCACCCATAAGCTCTCGCGATCTGAAAAAATCGCCATAAAAACGTGAACTCTTTAATATAAAATATTAGCACATCCTCTGAACACACAATCATTTCATAACTTTAAATAAATTTCCAACCTAGAATAGCCTGCATCTTGGCAATGCCTAATTAACAATATATCTGCCTTAATCATAAGCACATAAACAACTTTGCCTAACGAACCCTATACCCGTAAACATGTACACTTAATACCACCTGCAAAATTGCAATCAAATAACCAATTAGCGCACGATGCAACGAGAATATAACCTAAACAATATAAAATCCAGGCCCAATGAAAATATAGCTTAGAAACCACCTCACAGGTCTAAAGACTTAAAACCTAAATTTAGAACTATCTAACGACCCCCACTGGCGAGCCCCCCCCCCCCCCAATAAGAAATTATTTAAAAATCAGCGCATTTGGTCTCCACTATTAGATTTAGACTAAGCCCTCCACCCAGTAGTATTTACATCAAAACTTTTAAATGTACCGAAAATATAACCTAAGAAAAGCTCCCCCCCCGATTCAACTCAACCCACCCCCGTCACCCATACAGACATATCCCCATCCATATCTTACCCCTCCGACTACCAGCCAAGCGTTCCATCTAGATGCTACTTCCTACTGATAATATAACTTGGATTTGAATACAGTTGAACCAGTCCAGCTACGGGTAATTTCCATCACAAGAATCTCCGTTGAAAAAATACAGTTTTTTGCCAGCCAAATTAGGAGGAATAAGAATTCACCAGGCCAAAACATCTACGAAAGACCACTCCAACAAAATATTTGGAGAAATATGGAAATTTAAAGGACTGCTATAAACTATACTTCTTGTATCTCTTGGAGATTAGAACTACTACATTAAGTAGTTGTGGCGATATGATGGACCTGTCCCTCGTGTTCATAAACGAGAAAGTATGTATTCAAATTTCTAGGCCTGGCCTGTCTATATAAACATAAATTTGATGGCCTTTATAATCGAACTTCAAGAAATTTAAAGTTTTAAGGTGGACTCTTGAAACTACCGTTCCTAGTGAAGCAATCCTTTAATTTAATTTAAACCCTAGGGCCTTTTGTTCACCGAACTCTTGCGCTTTCCCGGCTTATTCTACATCTATTTTTTATACGGATATATGTATGTGTATGCGTATATGTGTGTATATATATATATATATATATATATATATATATATATATATATATATATATATATATATGTATATATGCATATATATATATTCTCTATTTTACTTTATTTTATACAAGTTCACTTACCCCTCACTCCTCAACCACATTTCCTTCTATTCTAACTCCCCACTTGTCTGTATCCCTTTCTTTTACGCACCCCTAATAATTAGTATTAATAGTATTTACATTATTATTGTTGGTAATAGTGGTGGTGTTGGTGGAGATAGTGGTAGAAGTATTGTTACTACTGCCTTTATTATTATCATTATTATTACTGCACTGTTTTTAACGCTATTACTATTGTTATTATTATTATTGTTTTATCATCATTATCATTATAATCATCATTATAATTGATATCATTATTATTATTCCCGTTATTACCCTTGTTATTGCAAAGATTTTTGGTAAGATTGAAACCGCTATCTTCAGACAATGCTCATCTGTAGAGATTCAACGTCCCTATCAACTGCGCTATGGGCGCCTTCGAGGTCCGTGGCGCAGTTGATACGGACATTGATAGAGACGTTGAATCTCTACAGTTCCAGATGAGCATTGTCTGAAGATAGCGGTTTCAATCCTACCTAAAGCCGGCGAGAGGCTTACTTGGCCAAAACGTGGTGAGACGACAACAACTACGGATGGCAGTGGTTGCTGAGAATGCAGTTAGGAGATTCGAAGTTCCTATCCGTCGCGGTTACCACCTGACGAAGGCCAGAGGAATAGTTGGCCGAAACGCCGTGAAACAACAACTAATAAAGATGAAAATAATAGTCCGTAATAAATAAATTAATATGTTGATTGTTGTTTGGAAAAGAAAAGAGAAAAGTTGCCAGCTCCGTAGAAATTTTTGTATTCTGTGAGTTAGTCTCTATTTTATGATTATAGTTTCGAATTTAAAAACGAATTGGTTGACAAAGGAGAGGCAACTCTAATAATTATCTCCTTTTAGTCGCCGAAATTTTAAGGGTGTACAATGTTTGTTTGTTTTTCTACAATTAGAGACTCCTAAATGCTACTAAAATCTAGGTTTGGTCTGCTTAGTATTTTTTCTTTTTTTTTTAGCTTATGCACTGCCTCTTTGAGTGGCCCGACTCTCCATCTTGCATCCCTGTCAATTATCAGACAGTTGAAGGCTAATCCGACTGAAACATTGCACAAATAACACTCAAAATGAGAACAATAGTCCGACCAATATAAGTAATATAAACAATCAGCCCTCATCTAAAAAAAAAATCAGAACTTTAAATGTTTTACTCTTCTTCAGTTTGGTAAAATGATGATGAAACCATTTTTGTATTATTTTAATGGATTTTCTTTGAATTACAGTTGCCTTTTACTAAACTGGGTTAATCTGCCCCTGAATAAATCTTGATTTATTTTTATGATGAGTGTGCCTCCTATTCATTTATTTCGCCCGAATGGATCAAAGGAGATTGTAAATTGCTTGTTATGATGACGACTGAACGTATGTATTCATAACCTGAAAATTTCATCTCTTTGTTACAGATATTAACAGTGTGAGACTCTAAGAAAACAATCCTATCACCAACGTGCCATAGAAGCAAAGATGCGTCATTAAATTACTCGCAAAAGTGCATTGAGAATGGCGGTGACTATGTAGAGAAATAAATTCTGAAACACGAAAGGTCGCTCGTTTTATGGTACCACTCCCGTCTTCGTATGTCTAAAACTTTTTGAGTTAAAAAAATAAGACTCTTTATATTTTGAACGACCCTCATATGACATAGCGCACTCTGAACTCGCATGTACAATTATCGTTCCATTCCTGGAAAGAGTGCATTAAAAATGGTGGTGACTATGGAGAAAAATAAATTCTGGGGCACGAAAGGTCGGTCGTTTTAATGGTATTACTCCCATCTTCATAGCTCTACAACTTTTTTAGTTAAAAAAATAGGAAGCATTACTTTTGGAAAGACCTTCGTATATAAGTTACTTGCTAGCTGTTTTTACGCGATGTTACCCGAAAGTACGCTTTTTGAAAACAATACCACGTATTTATTTAGAAAAGTATATCAATAAACATGTCCATTGCATTAACTATCTATTTTTTACTGTGATTGAACAATTAAAATGTAATTATTACGGTATCGCTTGATCATGAAATTATTAATTGAACCAGTAATTTTGACATGATGATGCACTTTGAATCTGTATTCGTAAAACTTTCAATCTTTTCAAACATAAGGATTTGCTAACAGTTTTAAAACGAAAACTAAATATCGATTTTAGCGTTGAAATGCTTTTGAATTCATTTCAATATTTAAATGGTCACGGAGTAATTCGATTTTTTTTAACTAACAAGAGATTAAAATCGATGGCTTATTTACGGAGAAACCGTGGATATAATTTTGTAATTTCTTCATGGGATTCTTTTAAAAATTATTTTAATTTACCATATTTTAGTTTTGATTGAAAATAAATAATCAATTAAAAAATTAATATATTGTAATTGATGACTTTATTCCCATTAAAATTAAACTAAATAGCTACAGGAATGGATTTAATCTTTAAGACTTCATTGGTCTAATATAGCTATTAACTTACGTTTATCTCCAGTGAATTTTCATAGGAAACGTACCGTATTTCATTCACAGATCTTTACTAGAGACGATTAATAAGTTGTGTAATTAAAAAAAGCGATAAAAATTAATTTCTTTAAATTAAAATTAAACTAAATATATCCTATAATACCTTATCTCTTTTGTACGCCGGCATGTTGAAAGTGGGTTAGTGCGAAAAGGGTTCAAGAGTTAAGTTGCCGTCGCGTGTTAAACTCGGTAGCTTGGGTCGACGATAGCATCTAGAATAGTTCAATCGGGTACGTGTGAGAGAGAACGCGAGAAGAAAGAAAGAAAGAAAGAAAGAGAGAGGGCATGAAAGAGAGGAAGTTATCTTTTCTCTCGCATACAAATCAGTCTGGTTTCCAATTTTGGACGGAGCAGATGCGTTAAAATTGGGGAAAAGATGCGTCAGAGAAAGAAACGCAAAACGAGTTAAGAACCGCCGATAAGAAAGAATGGCAACCGCGAAGACTCAGAAAGAATAAAACCAAGTATTAATTAAAAAAAGCCTCCGACTTTTTATTTTGTGCATGTGGTTCCCTTTGCAGCTACGAGTGTCGAAAATAAGAAGCAGGATAAAGGGTATGCCAACGTTTTATTATACACACATGCACGCACGTACTAACTTAAACGATAAGACATTATGAACACAGCTATATATATATAGACACTAGACTATCACAATTACATACATAGATCCAGGCAAAGAGACACATGCACCAACACATGTCTATCACATATACATATATCACGCACACATGCGTATAAAAGATACACGTAATGAGATATACACGCCACAGATAATATCCCCCTCACCCGCTACACAACGTAAAGAGATTAAATCTATTTCTGTAGTCATTTAGTTCAATTATAATTGCAAGAAACCAAGTTGATATTTTTTGGAACTATTTTAACATAAATAATTTTATCTGTAAATACCTTTCACCTTGATAACAATCTTTCGGTTTCTAATTTTTGACAAATATCAATAACGATGATAATACTACTCGAGCAATTAACTTGGCGTTGCCCGAACCAACTATGTAACACTACATTTTTAGTGAAATGTCAATGTTATTTCTGGTGATTGTGGGACGATCATGCATTCGCACTGTGTTCATGGCAGACATAATATTTTTTATAACTCATTTCATTTATAACAATTTATTAAAGAGGAATAATTAATAATAACGCATAGATCTCTAGAAATGGTCAAACAATTTTATTGATATAAGCATTTAAAATGCAAGTCATAGTTAATAGTTCAAGCATGGCTGAAATATGAATTAACAAAAATGCTACATAATATGTCTGTTGATAAAATGACAACCTGTTGTAAATGAATGTTGGTAAGAGTACTCTTTTCTGAGGGAGTAAAATCACATCCTCCTTTGAATATGATTAATATATCAAACAGCATTAAATATTTAAATAATGAAATAGACTAGATATGGATATTTCTTTTTGAGAATACGAACCAATATTTTCAATAATTAACTTCCAAAACAGTATTAACTATTTGCCTTATATTAAAAATTTTATTACAGTTCTGATAATTCTGGAACTGAATGATGGCTCAGGTTGTCTTCTTTCCTTGTATCTATTTTGGACAAAATGTACCGTAGTCATTATATGTTAACACTGGGGACCGACACGTTGTATGCAGACAGTCACAAGGAAACACTACTAAGGAAAGAATTCGGTTCACTCTTTTTTTATAGTGGAAACAACAAACATTTACTTACATGCACTTTATTAGCATTGTAAACAGACAAACTTTACATTATATACAATATTTTAGGCAGGATTTCTTAGAATTTATCATTGGTTCCGCCTTAGTTTGTTTGCATTTTATTCAGAGTAGTGTAAAACGAATTTGTTTTTCTGATAGCTAAATATATTTTTTAATTATCATTTTTTATGGAAATCGCTCCAGACAAGACATGAAGCCACTGGATTTAAGAAGCTAAAAAATAATGCTTCAAGATCAAAGAATTGTTCGATAGGATAGATTCTGACCTAAAAAAAAAACAGTAATTCTTCCCTCTTTATCAGAAACATCGCTCATGGAGTGTGAGAACTAAAAGCCAAAATAAGGGAAGCGACAGTCACGCGGCTGCCGAAATTAAACTCAAGATCCACTTTCTCCTTTCCTTAAAAGAATGGATTTATTTTTCAAATGTAGATTAAATATATTAAATTCTATACATCTATACATATAAATTCTATACAGTTTAATAAAAAATAATCGGTTTGCTTCTGTAGCATTTAACTGGAACCACATAAATTTAATAAAAAAACAAAAATTACCGGTCCAAGTTTTTCTTCTATTTCTTGGCCAAGTTTATCCTGGACATCAGGGTTCGTTACTATACAGTACACGAAAAATGAAAATGTGGATGCTGTTGTCTCAAATCCAGCCACCAAGAAAATCATACACTGAGCAATGACTTCCAAATCTGTTAAACCTGGTAAAAAAATTCCAGAAAAAAAAACATCAATTCGTATCAACAAACTACAAATTAAAGTAAATGATAAAGTCTATATTTATAGGATAAAAATAAGGAACGTATGATATATGTGTACTATGTTTATCCAATGAGTGGTATGGTTGGGATTGTGCAACTCTTCCCTCACAATTATACGTGCAACAACCCTCACAGGGGTGTCTATTGTCTCTTGAGACTGAATAGAGGCATCGATGTTAATCCAATGAAGCGAATTAATATCAAAGTGCCGACATAGAAATAAATTCAAAATAACATAAAATTAATGGAAAATAGATCACAAAACATTTCTAAATTATTATTTTTTTATGGAAATCGCTCAAGAAAAGGCATGAAGCCACTTGATTTATAAAGCTAAAAAAAATAATGCTTCAAGGTCAAAGACTTGTTTGATAGGATAGATTCTGACCTAAAAAACAGTAATTCTTCCCCATTTGTCAGAAACATCGCTCATGGAATGTGAGAACTAAAAGACAAAAAAAAGGTAATAGGCAGGTTGATAAGATACGCTTAAATATGATATTTTAATACATGCAAATTGCATATTTATTATTATAGAAACAATTTTCTATCAGTTATTATATGTACTCAATATATGTGATACCAAAAGTTAAAAAAATATATGACTTGGGTGCCATCAGCTAGAATCAACGCCAAAACATACAACTGTCCAGCTTCATTCCTTAGCATCTAAGCCACGCCAATACGCATGTAAATATTAAAAAAAATAATATTGTCTTACCTAGGAATATAAGTTTGTGCATGTAAACATGTTTAGTCAACTACAACTGCCAACATTGACTGTTTTGTTTTCAATTTTGACCTTTTAGCAGCAATTTTTGCCGGTTAAAATTCAAATCGAAAAGTGCTAGAGGTCCAAATTCCCTTATTTATGAATTGTCAACTCTATAGACCAAATATTCAGAAAGGAGTTTGGCAGAGACTTTTTGCACACATACTGACAATTTCACATCCACACACACACACACACACACACACACACACACACACACATATATATATATATATATATATATATATATATATATATCTGTGTGCTGGAACGTTTTCATCTTAAATTCTATGCAATTAATCAGAATTTACAATTTGCATAAATAGAATTCAGTGTAATCATTAAAGGAAACCAATCATCTATTAAGAAACCATAAAAATAAATAAGTAATTAATTAACACTCATTTTTCAAAGGAATATGCAAATTAGTTAGCTTTCATGCAGTTGCTCGCATATTCATGACTGAGTATATTAACAATTTCGTTTAAATAATTTTTGAATAGAAAACGCATAGAATAGAATAGAAAACGCAAATTTTTAATATCAATGTCAGAGCAAGAAAAACCTAAATTTTCTAGGTATGCAAGACAAGACAAGACAAGATTCAAGCAAGGACGCCTGGACGGTCCACAGAGTGTTATAATTATTAAGATTTGAAAATTAGTTTCATTTGCTGACTAAAATAGTCAATTACTAGCAGGGAGACCCGACTTTGGTCGGGATTGAATAATGATCAACAAATGTTTCCATTTATTTTTTGGTCATCGAAATCGGCGAAATCGCGCACTTTTCAATTAAATGATTGATTGCCTGCTCTAGTTGGGAACTCATCGCGGTGCACCGAGAGGAAGCTTCACATGCGTCTCGCAGTGACTTTGTAGTCTACATTGTAGTCTACATTACACTGTAGAGAACCTACTGTTAATTTTATAAAATTATTTTTAAATATGATGGTTTGAATTAAAGTTTAAAATACAACCGTCAATAAACAAAATTAACAAAAACAGTTACAAGTCGGAAAAAAAAATGTAAACATAAACAGATAAAATAAGAATGTACCGCATTCCTTTAGGATGAAGATTATTTAAGAATGTGTACTGTAGAAGAACGCCGTGTTTTTCGAGTTAATGCGCCCCTGACATATCAAAGAACCTACATTTGATTTTATATGCCTGGCTTGACTGCTTGTGGTCTGATAATGGCTTCAATTTAAGTTTAAAATGCAAAAGTCAAGTATCATGCTTCAGTTGTGCTTTAAACAAAAACATTCATTTAAAACGCGTCCCTGTCATATCAAAGAACCTACTGTTGATTTTATATGTCGGCCTTTTGGCTTGTGTGGTAATAAAACTTCTCAAATGCACTTGTGATGTTAGGTTGTGTAAGGTGTTAACTTTGGTAAAAATCGCTTGTTCCTTCTTTCATTGGATTATTTCCATTACTGATTATCGATACTTATCAAAGACATTCCGATACAAAAGCTATCTAAAATCACTGCCAGGCATATAAAATACCTTCGTATGAAATTTTTTAAAAATCGGCTGAGCCGATTTTATTTTTTTTTTTTTAATGAACTGAACAAACTCACACACACAAAGTTTCTTTTATATAATAGTAGAGATAAAGATAAAAGCTAGGAATCGATAAACTTAATTGAATGACGTCATTACTCAATATATGTTCCTTTAAAATAGCTACTGGCCAAAATTAACAAATCATAATTGATTCATATTTCATATACGAGGTTGCAGTTGCATGGATCTGAATATGTAATACACAAAATAATAAAATCCATAAAGATGTTTTATAAAACTATTGCGTTATAAATATTATAATAATATATACTATAATGCTATAAATTGAAAATATATGAAAATATATTTGAACCCATTAACAAATCATAGAACATACGTATGTGTAGTAAATGTGTCTGTGGGTATTGTATAAAATTTTAAATTTATATTATTGCGTTCTCCTTCTGCAGTATAAGTAACCGAAAAATTAAAGTACGAGGGGCGTGCAATAAGTAATGCCCCTGACCCACTTCCCATAGCAGTAGAGCAACGAAATTTGGCACAGTTATTAGTCTTTCTCTACATAGGAACCACCCAGAGTTATGCATTTCTCGCATCGTTTGATGCAGCTCTGGAGACCGTTTTTGTAGAACACCCACGGTTGGTCCTCCAACCACGACGTGACTTCAGAAATCAAGGCTGCATCATCTGGGAAACGCTTTCCTTTCAAAAACAACTTCATGGCTGAGAAGACGTGAAAGTCACAGGGTGCAAAGTCAGAAGAGTAGGGAGGATGGTGGCGAATTTCATAATCACACGCCCGTGCTTCTGGCCTGGAGACATGCGAGTTGTGGACCGGATCATTGTCCTGCAGGAGGAGGGTACCTTTGCTAATTTTGCCCCACCTCTTGATTTTGATAGCTTCTCTTAGTTTCCTCAAAAGTGAAGCATAATAGGCTCCTGTAATTGTGATACCCTTGACCAGGAAATCTTTCATCACTACTCCGTCCTAATCCGAGAAGACTGTGAGCATGACCTTGTCAGCGGAGGGCTGCACCCTTGCCTTCTTTGAAGGTCGTGAGTCCAAGTACTTTCACTGCATTGACTGGGCTTTGGTCTCTGGATCATAGTAATAGACCCAGGTTTCATCCTGTGTAATCAGTCTTTTGAAAAACTGTGACTTATCTTCTTGGCACATCTCCAAATTCATCCTCGATCACTCGACGCGTTCTCGCTTCTGGAATGGTGTGAGCAACCTGGGAATCCATCTGGCAGACACCTTATGCATTATGGTCATGAATGATAGGGTGTAGTGGACTGGCCCAGAGAGAATACCGCACAAGACACGATCGCATGGGACTCAAGATATATTGGGAGGTGTGTAAAAGAGTTGGGGGTGA
>NC_136483.1:191008964-191131464 GCF_053919585.1 Euprymna scolopes
GGCATAACGGATTATTCTAATGCTTAATTTTCAACACAGCCATCTAGCTATTACTAATACTTTTAGTCATTCTTCAGAATAACAGAATGATTTATAGAACACCTACGATCATATTCAACATGTCATCCATATTGACTGAAACACATTACTTTTTATTTGCTAACCTTGTTTTGCATAACCTACTTTTGTGACAACACAACTATCATCATCATTGACATGTGCATTGCTTGTTATCATTAAATAACCGTAGTTTTGTTATAAAGCAAAATTGTGTTTTAAGGTTTTTAATAATGAAATTTTAATTCGTTTTTTCTGTATATGAATTCAAATGCATCAAAATACATTGATTAAAATTCTGAAGATGTTATCTTGTTGGTCACCATGCTCACTTCATGGGGACTTTTTTTTTAAAATAATTTTTTTTCCACCTCAAACAAGCCACATTGCCTTTTGGGTGTAATGGGCTACAATTTGAGATCATGTCTAGCAGGAGTTGAGCAGTGAGTTGGCTGTTCACATTACATTTAAACTTCTGCATGTTAGTACAGTCAAAAAAGCGGGAAACAGGGAGAGAATTCCAAAATCTAGCAGTCCAATGAAAGAACCTATTAGAGTAGAACACTTTCCAGCATCTCGGGACCTCAACAATAAAGGGGTGGGATTTTGCTGCTTGTTGGGTTAGCCTGGAGTATGTACTCCGAGGGGGGCACAAGTGCTAGGAGTTCATCAGATCACATTTCATTAAAGTACTTGTAAAACAAGAACAGAGATGCAACATTGTAACGATGGGACAGGGGTTGGAGCTTGGCCGACAATGCAGAACCTGATTGAAATTGTCAGACTGACTTCCTCATCTTGGTTGTTATCGTCACGTTTCGGCCGTTTTGCCCTCCGGCCTTCATCAGGTGTTTTGTATCGAACTGGGGAACCGAACACGGTACCCCCGTAATAATAATAAAGGGTTGGGTTCGAGACTCCTAACAAACAGTTCCCCAGTTTGATACAAAACACCTGATGAAGGCTGGAGGGCAAAACGGCCGAAACATTGTGACGATAACAACCAAGATGAGGAAGTCAGTCCGACAATCTCAATCAATGAAAACACCTCATCTCAAAAATACAGACAATTATTACCAATGCAGAACCTATTAAATTTAATCTCTTCCTTTTGCATGCTGTCTAAGAGTGAGAGATTAGGGGTAGATGCACCAGCCCAGATGTGGCAACAATACTCCAAACATGGATGAATTGTGGCTTTGTAGATATATAGGATACTCTCTGATGGGAGTAACTTTCTAGCACAGTAGAGAGAACCCATCAATGAATGTTCTAGATTTGAAGGCAAATAACGTAAATAAAATGTAAACAAGAGAAACAGTTGGTTGTTTTGTTTTACAGCATATCAACCATTTTCGGATTATTAATGTCGAATCCAATTATTTTGGAGACAGTTTTCATGCTTCAATTCTTTATATCTTCAAATATTATTTGTAGAGTTTGGTTTGGTGGTTTTTATGGCATATCAACCCTTTTCGGGTTATTTAATGCTGAATTCAGTTATTTTGGAAATAATATTCATGTTGCATCCAGTTATTTTGTAGAAGGTTTTTATTCTTCAAGCTCTTTTTATCTTCGAATGCAAGTTTGTAGTGTTTGGTTTGGTTGTTTTATAGTGGATTTTATCGTTTTTGTTCCCTGCCCTGCAGGACATGAATGAGTTTTGCAATAGGAGAGGAAAAAGGATTACAGTATTAATGTTTGGTACATTTTAAGTTAGGAAACCAGTCAGAAAGTGGCCTTATAGAGGTATATGATACTTTCTGGCGTTAATAGTTTTCTAGCACGGTAGAGAGAACCCACCTTCTTTGCAGCGATCCTGGCAATGTTCTCAATGTAATTTTTCCAACTCATGTTTCCTGTGAACTTTAGGCCGAGGAGTTTAAATGATGTACTTTCAGATAAAGAGTCATTGGCCATTACTATTGGTGATAGGGAAGGTTTCTTGTAGTTATTGAAGGAAACTAGTTTAGTCTTGGCAGCATTGAAGGTGACCATCCATGTTTGTCCCCATTCCACTATGGATTCCTCTAGTGTTTCTGCCATTTATTTAGATATGTGTTCATTTGTTTTCCTGTCATGTCTGTTATAGAGTGTGGTGTCGTCAGCATACATACCCATCTCACAGACAATTTTGTCAGGGAGGTCATTTATGAATATTAGGAATAACAGAGGTCCAAGGATAGACCCCTGAGGCACTCCCGCATTTATATCATTGTTCAGATGTACGACCGTCAAGGACAACCTGGATTTTTCTCTTATCTAAGAAGGATCTAATTATATTATGTATTCTTTCAGTGATGCCGTATGATCTGATTTTCTTGAGAAGACTCTCATACCATACCCTGTCAAAAGCATTAGATATATCTAGAGTTACCGCTCTACCCTCCCCCGCTTTGTCCAGTGACTGGTATCTATGTTCTGAGATTACAGCTAGGATGTCTGCTGTGGAATGGGCTTGTCTAAATCCATATTGCTTGTCAGTCAGAAGTTTAGCATCTGTAAGGTGATTGACTAGAGCTTGGTTAATTATGGTCTCAAATATTTTGGCGAAAAGTGGGAGGAGGCTAATGGGGGCGATAATTTACTGGGCCAGTTCTTTCGCCAGAATTCTTGAAAACTGGCACTACAGAAGCAGTTTTCCAGCAGGCAGGAAAGCAAGATTCATTAAGACATTTGTTGTAGAGTTTGGAGAGAACTGGAGCTACTTCGGCGGCGCACTTTTTTAATAGCACAGCTGGGATGAGATCAGGTCCACATGCTTTTGAAGTGTCAAGCTTTCTTATGATAGCATGCACCTGAGCAAGGGTGATTTTCAGATCATCTAGTGTGGCGTGTGTCTGTAAAGGAAAGTCAGGAAGGGGGTGGTTAGCAGAGTCCAGTGTGGAGTTGGAGGCAAACCGTCTGGCAAGCATGTTAGCCTTCTCAGTTGCTGAGCAAACAACCTCATGATTGCTGGATAGTGGGGGAATTGTTGATTGCCCATTATTTACTACACTGTTGTTGATTTTCCAGAAGTCTCGGGTTCCTAATTTCTGTACTTCGATGCGTTTTTTGGTGGTTTCAGTAAATTGTCGCTATTTCTTTCTTACAGTTATTTCTGACTTCTATGTACTTCTCTGTTTGAACTGGACTTACGTCGGTTAAATTTGCGGTATGCATGCTGCCTTTGCGCTATGGCAGCTGCACAAGTTGAAGTGAACCATTGGGGAGAGTGGGGTTTGCTATAGAATTTGTGTGTGGGAACATGTGCTTCAATTGCCGCTTTGAACCATTGCGCAATGTTCAACAGGAAGTGAAAAGATATTTTGCCATGGAAAGTCCCTGATGAGGTCCCTGATGGATTCCTAGTCAGCCTTTTTATAATATCTTGTTGTTTTGAGCAGTGTCGCTTCAGTTTTGGCTCTAGAGTTTAGGGCGATTTCAACCATTACCACTGCATGATCGGCGTTCCCAAGAGGGCTGTGGGCATTTGTTACAGTCATTGGGAACTGTGGTCAGAAACAGATCTAGAAGTGATGTGTGTTGTTCTTGCTGGTCTGGGAAACGGGTTGGAAACATAACCATCTGTGATAAGGAATGAGATATAGAGAAGTTACGTGTTGTGGTACCAGCTGTGTCTGTAAGTAGAAAATCCAAGCCAGTTGCTGTGGTGGACATTGAAGACACCAAATACATGCACTTGTGCGCTAGAGTTGAGGGAAAGTGCTCTATCTATGCTGTCAGAGACTTTGTTTATTAGGGTACAGTCCTGGGTCGAGGGAGAGCAGTAGAGAAAATGAAAGTAGCTAATGTTATGTTGCATGTTAAGGCTAAAGCACATAAAGGCTTGATCGTCCTATTCTAGTTTCATTTCTCTAGTCAAGGGGAGGGTGTTTCGAATATATACTCCAAGCCTGTGCATATGTCTGTCAAAATTTGGACAGAACCTAAGGTATAACTGGACGCTATGATTTGAATTTAGTATTTTTTTTTACTTGCAATGATGGATGATTTCAATTGTCAATCTTTTAATTTATTTCACTCAAAGATAAACTATTCTTATATTTCGAAAGTTTTAAAGATTTTTTATATATAAATGATAAATGAGATATTTGACCTCATCGTGGTTCCTCGAATTGAATCAAACAGTTTGGGACAATTCACTTACACTTCATGTTCATATCATTTCAAAAGACAATGAATCCAATCTTCGCGATTAATTTAAATCAACATTAAATAAAAAAATCTTCAGAAAGAATGATTTGTACGTGTATGTATGTTTCTGAGAATAACTTTAAACCTAAATAAATCAAATTGGTTTATTGTTTTTGTTTAACAACATAGCAGCACATTTTTGGGGTTATTTAATTATTATTAGTTAAATTAATTATTTAATACCAAATCCAATAATTTTGGAACAATTCAATTCTTTTTTTCTTTTTATATCTTCAAATATTCATTCATGGCGTTTGATTTGATTATTTTGTAGAAAAAAAAAATGTTTTTATTTTTGCAAAACATAATCGAATTTTGCAAGTAAAAAGAGGGGGGGGGGATAAGTTCAATATTTAATGCATTTTTGGTGAGGAAGCCAGTATCTCCAGACAGCTTGACATGTATTACAACTCCAGGCCAAAGTAGACCTGGGAGCAATGGTAACTAAGGGGCAACTTCACATTCCCCACAGCACCTAAATGGGGCCTCAGTGCTAGATGTTTTTTAAGCTCATATCAAAGACGCTAAAATTACAGCTTTGTTGTTTAGGAAGAAATATTAAAAAAAAAAAATAAAACCGATTATAAATACAAGGAGCTGATAAGAAAATTCTAAAAATGTTTATTTAATTTCAACACGTGAGAACACGCAGTGCTTTACTACCTTGCCAAGTTTTTAGTTTACTGAACATGAAAAAATATGTGTAAGAGTACAATTATGCGATACAATAATTTAAAATTATGTTTTATTGATTTTTTTGCTTATGATTGAACCTTCTGGAGAAAATGCAGTCCCAAAATGCTAGATGGTGAAGGAAACCAACTAGATGCAAATTTTCCGTTTTATGTAATGTGACATTTTGACAAAAGTGAACTTAACGGATACATAATGGTAATGTAACACAATAACTCATTTGAATGTAGATCACAAATAAATATCAGGTTCTTACCAAAGATAAGTGTTCACACAACATGAGTATGTGATGTCCTTTAAAAACATGGTGCAGCCGCCATGTTACGGTTTGATGAAGGTTAGAAAAAAAATGTAACTCTGCAGCCAAAGTGACACTCAACTTATGGAGAAGAATTCCCAAATGAAAGAATGGGCAGAAATGGAAATTTCGCTCCTGAATATTAAAAGCCGTCAGAACATCTAGTTGAGTTTGATGAGCATTTCCTTGTAGTACCATTTACAGAAAATCCTGAAGTATCAGTTGAAGAATTGGCAATGAGGTATTTCTCAAACAATGCAACTAGAAAACATTCCTAAGCTTGAAAAATGGGCACCTCATGAATTATCTGAAGTTAAACATAAATCAATAGATTTGCAAATAATTCATAATTCCATCTGACATTCTTATTTCGCATTAAATTTCAGGGTATTAAGGTCCAGACAGAACCTATGGGATAACACAAAACAATGGAATGATAATTCTGTAATATTATAGTAATTCTATTAAAAAAAATTGTACGCTCAAACCTTTAAACCCTATACATTAATCAAGAATAACCCAAGTTATTTTATACGGAGTCGCCATTGCATACAAATATCATAAATTTATGAGACAATTGTGAGAGAAATGCCTATTTTATGTAGGACGACTTCTAGAAATAGTTTTGGAAAAAAAAGTGAATAAACGGACAAGGAATAGTGCTGAAAGATGCAGAAGTTGGTACAGAGAAATTTGATGCTGGTAACAGATTAGGATCAAAAGATAAAATATCAGAAGGAAACATGTGTTTAGGTAGGGGTGGTGGGGGTAAGGGTTCTAGAGGCAGCTGATTCTTTTACATCTGGACTTTTCACAGAATGATTTTTTTTTTGTAGCTTGTTAAAAGAAAAAGGAAAGAATTCTTAATCTAATCAATGTAAAATTCAGGTTTATTTGGAGTTATTTCCCTTAGATTCTTAGCTCTTATATAATAAAAACAACAATATAATCTAATAGAAAGCTCATCAATAATAAAAACATTGTTTTTTAAAGTTATAAAATATTAAAAATAAGATGGATTTTACATTAACAGAATTAGTATTTAGAATGTTCCAATTTCAGAACATGTATTCAAATGAAGATTATTTTTAAAAATAAATTTTGTGTAAAGTGTCATCTAATATATTAAATCAGACCTAAATAGCATTGCATCCGATTAATCGATATTTGATTCTGTATAGTCAATGAAATAAGGAAATTTTAAATCTTTGTTCTTTAGATACAAATTCCAATCAATTTCATCAATTACATATTCTATCTGACCCAATAATTTTTTAGTAACCAAAAAGTAGAAGTTTACTGTTTATTTTCATTGGATAATTAATAGCTATGATTATCCAATGAAATTATCTGTGCTTGTTAGAAATGGAAATTTTAAAATGTCTACATTCACTGGATATGTATTCATTCGCATCTTTTACTTTATTTAGATTACAACATAAATTTTAGAAATTTAATTCAAACACAAACTTATTCACGATGTTTATTATCTACTAAAAACCGAACAGAAAACTTTCTCAAATAATATGCACATTAATTGTGAACCGTCACATTTTTTCAAGTGTTCCTAGTTTTACATTGGCCATTGTGGCATAATCACATTGACACATCAGTTCTCGATAGATCACCAAAGTTAAGCATGGTCAGTATCTGATGTGTGACTAATTTGGGAATACCAGGCGCTAGATGTAGGGGCTATTAAGACCTCCCTGCAAGAGTTGCTAAAACCTAACGTCGTCATCTCCCTTAACAGGAATATACATGCGACTGGGGATCACTTGTGAATTTCATATTCTCATTAAATTTACTCCTTTGGAGGAAGCCAGTTAAACCTGCACTAGGGTTAGTGCCACAGTTTCATATTTTCATTTTATTGCAGGAGAGGGGGACAAATCTGTCACTATACACACATAAAAGAGAGGGGGGGTCACTATACACACATAAAAGAGAGGGGGGACATATCTGTCTCTATACACACATAAAAGAGAGGGGGGACAAATCTGTCACTATACACACATAAAAAAGAGGGGGGGGGTCACTATACACACATAAAAGAGAGGGGGGTTCACTATACACACACATAAAAGAGAGCGCATAATCAGCTTATGATCACTTATCAATTGGTTATCATAAAAAGTCAGTTTCAAAAAATTTGATGAATACGTGAAAAACATTCTGTTCATTATATTCATAACTATGAAATACTAGTCTGTTTCGGAAGTAGACCTACGATAGAATTTATTACATAATTATAATAGCTTAGTAAACTATTAATAATAATAAGATTACATATCTAAAACAAAAATAGATTCAAAGCGCCTAAATTTCATACTAAAATTGTCTGCAATGGATAAAAATGCTAAGGTATAATCAGTGACAGTCTTCTGGAGGTTGAAGGTTCAATGCTCAGTATGGGCAATGCTCAGAATACATTTGTGAATTACTTAAAACTTCTACCCAGTCATGGCTCAGAGAATGAGAGCGAGCTAACCTTATGCACTAAATAGTTTTGTTTGAAATTCCATACAGATTTCTGAGCAAGAGAAAAAAAAGATTTGAGTATGACAAGATGTACCTGAAGAAGGGTGGAGGTAACATCGGCTAAAATGTTGAAAGAAAAATATGAGAATATCCAAACAATACAGAAGAATTAGTCTTTGAATGAATGTTGACCACTTCACTAAATTCATATTTTGAATAAATTTAGATCATAGAATTATTTATTGAATAATAACTTGTAATTCAATTTTTTTATGTGTGGTAATTGCCCAACGTCAGGCATTCCACCTTCCACTGAAAGTCTATAGGTAATGCAAATTCACATGCGATCTTCAGTAAAAATGTATATCCTGGTAAGGGGAAATGACATACAACGGCTAGTATTTCTAAGTGGTCACCCATGTCATTCTGGCCAGGCTCAATGTCACTTAACTTCAGTAATCTAATGAAAATCAATATGTCAATATGATTATGTTGTATGTTGCTTCTAACAAGAGTTAAATAATGCAAACTTTTATATTCTTTGCTTAATGTTATCAATCATTTATATTTTTTTTAATTAAAAAGTGTATTCCCAAATTAGTTACAAGTAGCTGCTTCCACTTTGTCTCAAAATTTAAAGATAAGAAATAATCAAACGACTTGACAAATACCACTTGAATAACAGAAATGCATTTTCATGATTAAAAAATAAAATTGTCCAGTTCTTCTTTATTGTCTTTATATTTTGTTCTGGTGGAGAGTTTGGTAAATAGCGGCAATAAATTGAATATAGTTGGACAGCGTCTAGACAAAATTGGTTGAGAATTTTAGTAGGCCATATCACAAGTGCAGTCAATATTTGAGTAATGGAAAATTAAGAAAATTCGAGAAAAAAAATGCAAATTATGAATTTAAAAAAATGGATAAAAGTATAACATCCTTTTAAACCAAAGCATTTCTAAATAGACAGGTAAATCATTTGAAGTGAAGCATAAAAGATTTTTTTTACTGTTTTCCAACTTAAAAAAAAAAAAAAACTTTTTTGTGATTATTATTTTTTTAACATTGTGACTGATGTTTTTGTTAATTTTGCTGACTTATTTTTATATTTTTAAAATTCAATTTTGTGATTTCTGATTTTAATTTAGATTAATTGTGACTTTTTGCTATTTTATTTATCCCCCCCCCCCAAATAACATTTATACATAGAGTTTACACCACTTGCTAAGATAATGTACCTGTATAAAATAAGTATTGGATCTCTTTTCGTCTGGGTTTCAAATGAGATCAGTTCAGCCTCACTCCCATTCATGCAAAACTACTAATAGGACACTCATAAAATTTATGAACAATCATACCTTTTAAGAAAAATTGAAACGTGCATAAAAAATTGAAATTTAAAATTTAAATCTAATAATTCAACATTCAACAAAATATGATTATTTATTTATTGAATAGATTCTTAAATTCTTTAATAAAAAAAACATTCAAGATACGAAGGAAGGAATTAAACGTCAGGCTTTTTTCATGAGTTATATAATTAAAACAGGATAAATTCTAGCAATATGTATTAGTATAAAGTCAACAATTTTTTAATATTAATTAAAGACTGAGGATTGTGCCTAATTTAAAAGGGCCCTCATGTGTGGCCGTTTATACAAAAATTGGGTGTGACAGTTTTGGTATTGTCCCAAATCAATTTTTTTTCTTTTCTTTTACACTTAAAAACCATGTTTTAGCAAAATAAATTATTTATATATATATAACAGTATAGATTTAAAACACTAACAGTTATAGCAATTTTAATCACGCAGAAAAAAAAATAAGTTGAACTTGAAAGAAAGATAACCGATATAAATAAATCAAGAAGGAAATGTCTCCAAGTTTTATCATTTATTTTCATAAGTAACCTTTTCTAGGGATAGAATTAAATAGTTGCAATAACCAGTTGCAATTTAATTTTTTTTTTTTTTTTTTTTTTTTTTTTAAAACAAATGCTAAAATATTGAATTATCTTCCTTATATAATGATTTATATTGGCCATTTTGTTTCCGGCTGAATTGTTTTTCCAGGTTTCGTGCATATAATGAAACTAACTGTTCTTAAATTTTTGTTTTTAACTAAAAATAAGTTGTTAGACAGCAATATCAACACTCTTTTCAGTGCGAAAAATAAGGAAATTTCCTTAAAAAAAAAAACTGTTCTTAGAAATGAAAACCTGAAGCCATTTTGTTTTTTTATTAAATTCTGTTCTTGTTTGAAAATACTACGAAGCTGCAATATAAAAAAAATGTTTTCTTTTGTTCCTGAACGTTTCACCCTTGGTGTCATTTCCATGCTATAAGAATATCCAGAATAAATTAGACGCCTTTGTGTTTAGTGTTTGATTTCTAAACTCTAGCAAATAATACTAATAAGTAGGTACCATGAATAATTACTTACATCTGATAAGAAACAAAAGCTCTACCTGCAGAGTTGATTGCCACCAAACAATTGTGAACAGGATATTCAAGTTCATTGATCTCTTCTTTTTATAGGTTGGAACTAAATCAGAATCAAGGCTGATAGGAAATAGTAATAGGCTCGGCTTTTGAAAGCCACAACAGGATGCAAAGGCAATGAATTTACACAGTGGTGGGCAGATAGGAGAAGGCTGGCCTCACAGTTATCTATCCCATACCATTGAACTTAACATGACCCATCAATTGCATTATTGGGGCTCTAACATATCATCCCTTTATTTTTTATTGCTTTTCTTTCTTTTTTTTTTTTTTTGAGAGAGAAAGAAGGGGGAGAAAGAGACAGACAGCGTTTGCTATGAAGGTATTACTAAGAGAATGTACAAAAAGAAAAAGGTTGAATGAGGGAGATGAATGTTAATCTTTTCCTGATTCTGATCTGTACACAGTTGATCCATACCGGATTGTATTCAATTCAACTGTCAGTTTTGTTTCAACCCCAGCGAAGAGAAGGGGAGAGTAACATAAAATCTCAACTGGTTTTAGGCCATATATATATATATATATATATATATATATATATATATATATATATATATATATATATATTTACATATAAACATTTGACCCTTTTCATTTAAGTGCAATCTACCATCATTGTGATGGCACCTCCTGCTAATAGTTAAAAACAAACCAACAAAAACATCTATGTCAAGTTGTATAATAAACGAGCAAGGTTATCTACTGTTGACCGGGAACAAAGATAACAAAATAGAAACATTTCTTTTAAATCTCTCTCAACTGGTTCAAAATAATAAGAGAAATGGACAAATGAGAATAAATATTACATTTTTTTTTAACCATAATCAGGTCAAGGTCATACTGAATTTGCTAATGGAAAGTTTATAAATATATCTTGTGTAGTTTCTGACTTGGCCGTACAGAATTATGACTTTTCTTTACATAATAGCCGAATTCAGCATTATGTTGGCCGGATAAAATAGACTACAATTTAAGTTTTCAGTCCCTGTTATAGCAATAAAAAAAAAAAAAAAAACACTCTGCTGAACTGGTACCTGTCCTCTTCAAACTTGCCAAATATTACTTCTCTAACAGCTGGAAAATTACTCCTGTGATACAAGTGTTCAAAAATTCTGATGAAAGAACCAACCTGCTAAAATTATCACTCAGTTTCCTCCTGCTCTTCACTAAAGTTTCTGAATTATTAGTCAATTTCGTTATAGTCTGCCGACTAAACTCCTTTTTGATTATCAGTATTGATTTAGGCAAGCGCACTCTATTGCAGATGTCATAATAGTCATCTCTGAATGCATATACCATATACTAGACAAGACTGGTGAAACTAGGATAGTAGTGTTTGACAAATTTAAATTCTTTGACAAGGTCTAACAAGAAGGTCTTCTCATGAAAATTAAGGCATACGGTATTATTAGACGAATAGCTAATAATCAGACACCCTCCCCCCTCTCCAAAAAAAAGAAAAAAAAAAGAAGAAAAGATGCAGGTTATCCTCAATGGCCATATATCTAAGCATGACACTAATGCGAGTGTACTCCAGAAATAAATCTTTGAACCTTTTATTGTTTCTAATTTTCATAAATGACCTCCCTGATGCAATTGTGTCAGAGATGGGTATATTTGTTGATGACATCACACTATAATCTCAACATGTGAGTAAAACGAATGCTCATATATCCAAGGCAATGGATAGAATCCTAGAAAGTGACCTCCAGTTTGTAGTGAAATGGGGCCGTAAATGGATAGGAACAGTTAATGCTACTAATACAAAGCCTTTCCTTTTACAATTATAAGAAACCTTTTTAAACACTGACTGCCATGACTAATAGCACCCTATCCAAAAGTTCAAATTAAAAATTCCTTAGCCTAACACTCACATGTAACATGAATTGGAACAAATACAAGAAGATACTGCCAACGCTGTTGCAAAAATAGTAAGCTCCCTCTTCTAGACTAGAAAGCTTCTCACTTGTCTATATTCTATATCACCATCTGCACATGCAGTATTGTTGTCACATTTGGACAAGTATACACGAGTCTCTCCCTAATCTAATAGATCCTACACTGTCTAGCAGCCCCAAGTGTTACAATGTTTCATCTCTGTGTTTGTTTTACAAGTACTTCAATGGAATGTGCTTTGATTAATTGGCAGCAGAGCAGCAAGTTTAACACAAATACCCTTAACGAATCTGACAATCAGCTAAATTCTACCCTTCAGTGTTGAGGACCCCAGATTTCCTAATGGTTTCTTTCCTCAAACTGTTAGCATTTAGAATTCTTTCCCTGCTCCCAGTTTGCTTTCATGCAGAAAATTAAATGTGAACAAACATCTCGTTACCATAGATTGGAGCTCAAACTAGCACTTGCTATGAAAATAAAGAGATTTGCAACATCTCTTCTGTGGGAAAGAGGTTGCAGGGAAGAGAAAAGGGCATCCCCCGCTAGACCACAAAGTCTATTTTGAACTCTGTCAAGGCAGGATAAAGTCATTTCTAGCAGCTCCTGCCAATATGTGGAAACAGTACTCCATTTTAGAGCATACCTGGCTCTTATACAAATAGAGAATTGCATCGACAGTGAGAACCTGCGAGTAACATGCATATTCAGATAAGTAATAGGTCGAAATCAAACTTTCTTCACCAATAATGCAGGCATGATTTAAAGAGAAAATTATCATCCTCAATTGACACTGTTGGTTTGGTAATATTAGACTGGAGCAGTGTCCAGGAGAGTTGGAGAAACGATCGTTATAAAACAAAAGAATGTTAATTTCATAAATGAATTCTTGTAGAAATTTCTTTTTTGGTCTTTTGTGTCATGTTACCAGACGGTACTTCATAAGTAGAAATGGTCAACATCCAAATATAAAAACCGCTTATTATGATAAAATGCACTAGCTGTTTACAAGTTAGATAACCAACTTGTAATGTATACGGAGGATGACTCACCCATACTTTTATTACCATCGTACTTTTCGAGGTGAGCGTCATCGTTGTTGATATGTTACATTGTATAAAGAATAAAGTGTCAATACTTTCTCTACAACAGTTTTAACTTTACTTCTAAAATCAGATTGATTAAATACCAATTTTTTTGTTATAAAAAATTTGGTGAATTCAAAGACACTGAAAAATATATTTTGATCTAATTTCTGAAGAGACTCAAACTACAGCTCAAATTCAAGTGGTGAGAATTTAATTTTTAATGCTTAATTTTACTTTTTAAAAATTTTGTATAAACAAACAA
Organism: Euprymna scolopes; assembly: GCF_053919585.1. Lineage (NCBI taxonomy): Eukaryota > Metazoa > Mollusca > Cephalopoda > Sepiida > Sepiolidae > Euprymna > Euprymna scolopes. The sequence goes on from NC_136483.1 coordinate 191,022,435, forward strand.
ACAAACAAACAAACAAAAAAGCATGAACGGTGTCTTACAATTTACATAAAATACTTTTTTTTGTTTAGTGCACTCAAACTTCAGATCAATTTTTAGTGGATATCTGCATGAAAAGATAGATTTAGATTGTACGTTTATAAGTCGTGTTAAACTCTTTTCTGGCTTATTTAATAACTTTTCTTAAAATACAAAGTCAAGCACAATACATATCGTCAACTAATTCCCACTGATATTTAACCTGTAATGAGGACGGGGGGGGGGAAATACGTTTTCCTAAAGTGGAGTATGAAAAAGAAAAAAAAAAAAACAATCTTAAGTTTATTTTCGGCAACTGCATAACTTACTTCCATTATTTTGTTCTTTAGTCTTCACATTCTATGAACAATGTTTCTGACAAAAGGGGAAGAATTACTGTTTTCTGGGTCAGAATCTACCGACACTGTTGGCTAGTTTTTGCAACTGATTTGTTATTTATTATTATTTTTTGTTCCTTACATAAAGCGGCTTCATGCCTTGTCAGGAACGTTTTCCATTAAATAAAATGCCAAGTTGAGCAATGGACCTAAACAGAGTTGAATTTCACTTGTTAATTTCACACTTGATGGTAATAACCATTTTACAACATACGATCTGCTAATAAGAGTTAAATGTTCACCAAAAAAAAGTTAAAAAAAAAAATCTTTTTGTTGCATTTTTGTCAAGAGATTTTGATAGACAACCGCAAATGCTTCAATGGGAAATCGTCTTGATAACATTTTTGAAAAAAAAAAAAAAAAAAAAAAAAAAAAATAGAAAGAAATCAAAATCCTACTTTCAAATGAAAAAAACAAAACAAAACGATTTAACTTACTTTTTACCAAACTGAGATATGACAGAAAGATGAAAACAGGGCGTATAGATAAGCAAGAAAAAGGAAAAGAAAAAAAAAATAATTATAAGCAAAAAATATAACAATCACCAAGGGACTAAAACTAAAATATCCAATGACTTTTCACAACTGTTGCAATTGTTAGAACTTGACCTGAAAAAACTTGAGTTTCCTATTGTGTTGCCGGAAAGTAACAAAGAGATCATAACAGATGTGAAGGCAGTGTCAAAGCTTCAATGAAAACATTTGTGAAATCCTGTCCCATTGTTAAAATTGGGAAAAACCATACATTAGAATATGGTGGCCAATGTATGCTTTGTACATGAAATAAATGTCAGTGAAAATGGGGAATGGGAAAAAATTGAGATAACATATCACCTTTTTTAATAATTCTGAAGATTGAAGGTTCAATTCTCAGTGCAGATGACACTCAAAATACAATTGTGAATTACTTAGCATTTCTATCTGGTCATGGCTAACAGAACGAGAGTATGCTACCCTCATAGATTAAATAAAGCGTTCCGTTCAAAACTCCATACAGATTCTTGAGTTTGACAAAGACTCCATAGTTCGACAAGATACACCTGAAGAAGGTCAAAGGTTACATTGACCAAAACGTTGTGAAAATAACACCCAAGATGAGAACAGTCATTAAAGAATCCAAATAATAAGCATAATCAATCTTTATCTCAAAAATGGGAAGGTGATGGTGTTCTAGTGGTTAACGATACGGACTGATGACCTGGGTTTTCCAAGCTTTTTCCAAAAATTACAAAAATCACTTTCACTAAAGATCTTGGCTGCAGTCCCTCTCGTAATCCTCAATGTCTTTCTAGAAAGAATTCTGACTAGAAAAATATCGGAGAAACCAATGCCAACAATAAAATCTTCAGATTCAGATGATGATCTCAAAAATTTGGAAACAAAAAATAGCTTACACTTTCCGTGTTTAGCCCAACGGTGAATTTCTAATCACCAAAGAAATAATTACTTAAACAACAAAAAAAAACCTTTTATTGAGAAATACATTTCTTAGATGCCTTGAGATATTTATCAGTAATGATGACTTAAAAGTTTCAGATTTCAAACATTTATAAAAATTATACAAAAATTCCATACTTAGTCAAACCAAAGAAGCCATTCTCCCAGGCAATAGCCCCCTTGAAAGAAGGATCACGAGAATGTAGAAGGAACTAAAGAAATTTTTATAAGTAACCTTACCGTTTAGAAATGATTACATCTCACATCCAGTTTTTGTGTGGAGGCAGGTAAAAAAAAAAAAAAATGTGAAACATCAAACATACTCCACCAGCAACCAAGACACGCTTCCAAGAGAAAAACGAATACCTCAACTGTGAAATGCTACTCACCCTAAAATTATAAAAAAAAAAAAAGAAAAAGAAATTAGAGGTTAGAATTTGGGAAGTATCATAAAATATTCAACAGAATTTGATCTCTCTCTCTCTCTATATATATATATATATATATATATATATATATATACATACATACATACAGTGGGTGCAATAAATATCCGCTACAAAGCAAAAAGTTCATTAATTTTTATTAGATGAAAAAAAAAGCAATAACAAAATGCTATTCTAATGTATTTTTTATGATAAATCTTGTATCAAAAATCACATATAATCACACACATATAATTCACTAGATAATTACATAAATGTCATATCTAAGGTCCAAAAAGTATTCAACACACACAAAAAATAGTATTAGTTTTTAGTAATATGGCTTTTACACGCCATAGCAGCTTCCAAAGATTTGGGATGCTTCCTTACAAGATTGTTACAAATGTTAACTGAAATTTTATCCCACTCTTCTTGGCAAATTCGTTTAAGTTCTGTCAGATTCCTCAGATCTCTCTTTTGTACAATCAACTACAACTCTTGGCACAGATTTTCAATTAAGTTGAGGTCAGATGACTGACTTGGCCATCCTATTAGCTCTATTTCCTTCTCCCAAAATCATGTAGCAGTTGCCTTAGTTGTGTGCTTGGGATCGTTGTCCTGCTGGATTATCTAATCATTAGGAACGTTCAAATCCTCTGCAGACTTTGAGAGATTACACGAAAACAAAAACAATAATAAATTGCTATTCTAATTGATTTTTTATGATAAACAGAAATCTCGTATCAAAAATCATAAATAATTATGCATTCACTAGGTATCTAAGGTTTAAAAGTATCCAACACAAACAAAAATAGTTTTAATTAGCCAAATATTTGTCATGTGTTCGTTCATATAGTTACGTTCATCCAGATAACTCTTGACAGCGTATTATTTTAGTCAATTTAGTTGCATTGTTTATAGTGTCTCAAACTGGAGAATTGTAGAAAAGACAAGAAAATCAATCATTCAGCTACACATTGACGGTGTAGGGTATAGAAAAATTTCAACAATGTGGAATATCCCACTTTCGATCGTTAATAACACGATTCGTAGATGAAGTCCTATCAGTGAACTTCAAATCTGCCACGTTCAGGATGTCCTTCCAAAATTCCAAACCGTATGGTTGTGAAGTGAAAAAGGATCCACGAATAACTCGTTTTGAACTCCAGAAAACATTAGAAGTATCTGCGACACGTGTATGCAAGAATACAATTAAGACAGTGCTTCGAAAGAATGGCTTCCAATCATGTAAACCAAGAAAAAACTCCTTTGTTAAAACCGGTTCATATCACGAATAGTCTGAAATTCATGAAGAAACATTTGGATAAACTTTCAAGTTTTGGGGATTAAATATTTTGGTTAGATGAAACGAAAATTTGGTCGAAATTGTAGAACGCATGCCTGAGGACAGAAGAACTCAGCATTTGACCACCCAAAACATTATTCCTACAGTGAAATTTGGAGGTGGGCATATAATAGTTTGGGGTTATTTCTTTTCAGCCGGCCCTGGGAAACTTCACATATATCAGGTCATACTTGACGATAATCTCTCAAAGTCTGCAGAGGATTTGTATTTAGCTTTTTAAAAGCACAACATACAAACTAAGGAAGGAACAAGCAGAATATTATATAGATTTTGATTTGTGTTGGCTGAGGATCAAATATTACAAAATTTCAAGTTTTTTAATGACTAGTTCATATCATCACGTTTCTAGGAAGGATAAAATAACGCCCCCCCCACCCCGCTCTCTTCATTTGAATCGTATTTCAAATCATATTTCATTGAATAATTCTAGTCTGACCAGAACGAAAGAAACCAAATTGTTATCCGACACATCTGGCAATGAAAAAATTCAATATTGTTTAGGAAAAAAAAAAAAAAAAAAAAAAAATGTAATTTTTGGAAAAGATTCAATGTAAGAGAGAACTTACATTGAACTTAGATGCAACAAAAAAAAAAGAAAAAGAAATAAAACAGGACAAAAGGAAGGCAGACAGAAAAAGAAAAGAAAAAAAAAAACGGAAAGACAAAAGAGAAAAAAACGAAAGTAAGAGAGAACTAAAGAAAAAAAAAATCAAATTCAATTTTCTTTTTCAAAATGAAATTGATTTAAAACTTAAAAAAAAAAAAGATTTTTTTTACAAATAAAACAATCGATTAAAAACAAAAACAATGCAGCTGGCATCTTGTTCAAATTAGAAATAAAAAAAACCAAAATAAACAATGCATTTAATCCATAAAATTAATTATTCTTAAATAATTTTTAGACACATTCGACAAAACTAGTTGAGAAATTGGGAGAAAAACATGTGCAGAAGACATTGATTGAAAGATAATTTAAAAAAATCTTTTAGTTCTATGGGCATTTCAAGTTCACAAACAAGAACAAATTTCCTATGACCACGGAATGATTACTCTAAAACGGAATCACTTTTTCATGCCATCATCACGATAATTTATGGTTTAACGTATAGTTAAAATGCTGGCATGTGTTGGACAGCTTTAAAAAATCGATTTTTAAACTAGCCTATGACCAGGTTCATTTTCATCACTTCCTCCTATATTTTCCTTGCTCTACCCGTATGAACTGGACCTGCTACCTTAACTGGTCTACATCTATTAAACCAAGAACTCTTATCTATTCTTCCAATCTAACCATACATGAGATCAAAGTTTCCCAATTCTGCACACATCTCTATATTGTCCAGATTTAATAACAGACAGAATTTAAGACAAGCTTGATTCTGAGGTCGTCAAAACAAAGCCTGTTTTTAAGACCCACATTGCATATTCATTGTATCATTCTTATTTCTTTCCATGCAACACATGTCCTCAACCCTCAATAGCCAGGTTTCACATGTACAAATCACACTGCGTACACATGTTCGACTCTTGTATTTTTCAATAATAAAGCTTTTCTTTTTTAATGTTTTCTTTAGGATAAAAGATTTGCGTAATAAGTAATACCTTTCCGAGTTGGTCTCTATGCATCTGAGCACTATCTGATGTGCAAAATGGCATCTCTATAGTAGATAACCATTCATAGGTGGTGAGGAATCACAATTCTCGAGGTTAGCCTGCTAACATGCACTGACAATAGAGAGAACAGGTTAGATCTAGAGGAGTAAATAAACCCTGCTGTTTCATAAGTAGCAGCAATTCCAGCTGCACTCATCGACAAACTGATGATCTACTCTTGAGAACAGCATAACTTCTATTTAAAAATGGAAAGGCATAACTTCTCCATTTAGTGGAGTATGGAGGTTTGGCATGCTGCATGTACAATCAATGAATTAGAATGAAAAATAATAAAGTTCAATAATCTGTTTCACAGTCAATTGAGGAGTGCTGAAAACAAAGCATATTTTCCAAATTTAATAAATTACTGTCTTTACGATTTTGTTGTTAAATCTATACTTGAAGAATGATCATAAAACAGATCATAAAAATTGGATCTCCTTAATAATGATTAAACTAAGTCACTGGAATCTAATTTTTTCTATTGCTATATCACATCACACAATGCTGACTTGTTATGAGCTTTCTAACCAGACCTTACAAGTTTAAAATTTTATCTAAAAAGTGACTTAACTGCAGGACATACAGGATTAGTTAAGATAACCTCAAAGGTCTTAGAGATTATTTTTTTCTGATCGTTTTTGTTTTTTGCTTATTGAAAAACAGAAAGTAATATTTTTTTTTATAAGTTTTTATTGCTTGGCTGTGTGCACTCATATATATATATATTGCGGGGTACAAAATTTTATTATGGCTATGTAAAGACAAAATTTAAACTTGTTCGGAAACAACATTTTAGATTGTGAAATTAAAAAATAAAATTGATGTGTCAGCTGACCGGTTTCGAAGCTCCCTCAACAGAGCTAAAATCGAGCTTAATTACGTTTAAAAAAAAAAAAAAAAAAAAAAAAAGAGGGAACAATGAATCGGAGATGAAAAAGTAAGGGGGAATATATATATATATAAAAAAGGGGTGGGGATTAATTATTAAATAGAAACTAGATTAAGCCCTAAGACATTCTCTTTTTGTTTGCAAAGAGAAGGTCTCAGAGTCTTAATATATATAGTTTCTAGAATTTTAAGATGATAAAGAGAGTGCGACTTACTAAGGATGGAAAAAAAGTCTGCACTAAAATTCAAAGCACAAATACGATTATTTATAAGGTGCTCTCCTATAGATGAGCCATGGGTATTGTTCAAAACGTCCGAAGGTAGGTAGTTTCCATTTCGAATGGAACATGTTTTACCCTATTATCTAATCTTTGAGACGTCCGCCTGACGTAGCGCACACGGCAGCCACATTTAAATAAATAAATAATAGAATTGTTATGGTGGGGGGGGGAAGAACGTCTTTACAAATTGAAGACAAAATGGGTGTACAAGAAAAAACAACACGGGTATTTGATGCAAAGTAACATTGTTGTACGACAGAAGAAATTTGCTTGGCAAATCTTTCACTAATATTACCTAGCCAAGGTAGGCGTAGGTAGATAGGGCATTTGTTGACAGATGCCTGTTTAATTTTATTGAAATTAGAAATTTTATTTTTAATTGTAGACTCCAAGATATATAAAAAAAAATGTGACCGTACAAAATTTTATTTTTAATTGTAGATTCCACGATATATATATATATATATATATATATATATATATATATATATATATATATATGAAAGATACATGTAACAAGATGTGTAAAATTAATTCCCCTCCAAAGTAAACAGTTCTGCATAAGTTTGTGCTTACTCATAAAAATTAAAATCAACATATAATACTACTAAACCTTATGTCTAAAAGACTTATTCCAATTGTGATCGAAATCTATGTGGGAATCTTGCTAATTTATGTGTAATGATTAAGTAAATCAAATTATTAAATTTGAATCTGAAATATTTGAATTTTCAAATGGTAAGTTGCGCTCGTACTATTCTCACCAAAACTCCTTTAAAACATTCCCAAAGAAATTGAAATTTGGGCAATATTGGTTAAAATTTCACAAAACTCAAATATTTGAATTTTCATAAAGGGCTTCTGTCCTTTTTGCATAAAACTAAATTAAACTAAATATAATTCACATTTTCCCCTATAAGTCCAGTAGTTCCAAAATTCATAATGATCAATTAATTAGTTTAAGAGTAAATCCTACAAATAAACATATTCACATACCTAATTTATATATATATATAAATATATATATATATATATATATATATATTAGTAATTTATAAAATATATATGGCGATTAAGCTACAGTGAATATTCCGCGTTTCATCCACTCTATGATTCTTCAGGCTTATGCGCATAAGCCTGAAGAGTCATAGAGTGGATGAAACGCGGAATATTCAGTGTATCTTAATCGCCATATATATTTTATAAATTACTAACTAGCTCTACCTACGTATTGAGCACTTTTAAAGTAAATACTTAAAGTTTACGCATAAATCTATACTTTCGTATATTAATTTTATGTGAGTAAATTACTTATATATATATATATATATATATATAATGAGAGAGAGAGATAGTGCTAATCATCTCAGCATAGCTTTTGAGTAGGTAAAATAATGGTAAATTATTCACATTGATGAGGTTAAGAGAGCACATGTACTTAAAATAACTTGACACTGGCGGATGAATATACATTACATGGATCCGAATTTACAACGATTTAATTTGTGTGTTGACAGCTTTTAAGACGGCTTTGGCTGAAATACGCTTTTCCATTTTAATCCAATATATAAGAGACAGAACAGCTTGAGATGAGAAAATATATGAATATGAAAGGCAGTTTCTGAATGAAAAGTTTTAGTTTCACATACCAAACATTTTTAAATACATATATTAAGTGCCGGAGTTTTGGAGATGAGTAGATATTTACATTTTCTCGTTGGACTATTGTCATTAACGTTCACATTTATACAATGTTTCGGTTAGTACCGTTCATTTATATATGGTAATGTTTTTCCTGTATTTAAACATATCTGTTGATTATCTGTGCATATTAGTGTTTCTTAATATATATAAGGAGCATCCGAATATATAAATTAGGTTTAGAAAATAGGTAATTAAATAAGCAAACAACTAAATCTCAGTTGTATTAATATACACCACTGGATTTGACGATACTATAGGTTTTATTTTTTATATAATGAAAAATATTTTCATCAGAAGAATTGTGTGTGTGTATACATACATACGCTAAACTTTCATTTCAACTACCACAAAAAGTCAATCCTGCAAACATGATTTTTATCATATCTATGTGACTGCCTATATTTTCCTGTCTGATTTGTATGATGGCAATATTGAAACATGTGTAAGATGCTTATGAACAATGTAAATATAAAAATTTGTCTATTAATAAAAAAAAAAAAATCATGATTTTAGATTGACTTTTTGCAGTAATTGGAATGTAAATTTACAGTAATTTGCTCTGAAGACGATAAAACACACTCATTGAGCTTATTGTTCATAACTTTGACTATTTTATAAGAAATATAGACTTTAAAAAGTATATAACAAATTTGATAATCTTGCTCCTAACAATAGTTCACTAATCAGCCAACAGACGCTCTATGTAGAGTGTGCCATCAATGTGTTTACACTGCATCTACTAGTGGTTGTCTCCCTTTATTTTGATATCAAATTTTATTTTGTTTACATTTAACCCTAGTTATGTCCTCACAGGAAAATTTAAATTGCAGCCATGGTGTTAAACATCAACAATCTATTTCCTGCAAAGAAAAAGTTTAAGTTTCTAGCAATCCATGGTACGTGTATAATTTAGACACCACCAAAAAATGGTCAAAAAATCAAGTTGTTTTTTTAAAACGAAATTATATTTATTAAAATCTATTATTTCTGAATAACTTTTTTTTTCCAGAAAGATAAAACCCTGAATTTTATCATATAGAAAGCAGAATAATGTAAAACTTTTTCTATTTTTAATTAAATTTTAAATGTTAAAATTTCCCCAAAAGTTAACAATTGACATTTTTTGTCTTGCACAAAAAACGTATATAATAGTTAAAAAAAGAAGGCTTTTGAAAGAATTAATTTTATTTCTCGTCTAAGATTTAGGGTGATTTTCTATGAGAATATGCAAAAATATTATGATACAAGTACCTAGATTTCAAATAATTCCACTTATTCATATAGGCAACCAGTTACTTCGCGTCGATTTGAGACAATGTTTACATTTGTACTTGATAAAAAGCAAACTACTGAAGATCAAACAGGCCAAAAAAAACCCTTATTTTTCAGTGACGAAAATTTCAATGTATTATTAATGCTGAGGCTGGCCAGAACCAGATGGGTGACCATTTGTGAGGCTCTCCAAAATGGAAGGGGGGGGGGATTTAAAGCAGAATAAAAAAAAATTATTTCAGAGCGTTTGGTCCACCGTAGTCGAAAGGCGGCAAACGTTTTCAAACGGGATCGAAAAAATGATATTTTTAACACAAAGGGCACAATATTTATCGATTTTTTTTTGTATCGATTCTTCAAAGCATTCCCTCTTTAATAATGGTCATGCATTATTCGGCTCGCTAAAAAAAAAAAAAATTGTTAATTTATTTATCAAAGATTTTAAAATGGCTTTTTTCGTATAAATATTTAAAAAAAATTTTTATTTCGCTTAACTTAAATTAATTATTTTACTTAACATATTCACCGAATTTCACACTTCAAAACTCAAAAGCAGAATAATTAAACAATCGAATTTCTGATATTCAGACGTCAAAATAAGGTACGCAAACAAGTTTTTTTTTTTTTTTTTTTTAAATCTATAATCCTGTCCCTTACCACAAGACAATACGTTTTGTTCAGATGATTATTTTAAGCATATGTGGAACCCCCTCAAACCAAAGGGGGGGGGGTTGTAAGCAAAAAAAAAATATATATATATATATAAATATCGTTTATGAAAAAGAAGTACAGTTATAAAGTTCATTCTTCTCTTAATAATCTTTGAAAATTTCGTATTGATTGGATAATTACCTGATTTTTGGTAGATTTTTAAAAAGACGGTCCGTCAAAAAGTACTAATCCTGGCGACACATTGAAATGTTGATCGCTCTGTGTAGACTCCTTGCAATGTTTATATAATTTTATTTAATTATATCATATTTCTGTCTGTTCCATTTTTTTTTTTTTTAATCAAAAACTACTGGGCTGATCTGGCTAAATTTTATATGAACCTTTGTTGTGATAAGATGTAGTGAATTAAGTATTACGGTATCCATTCACTGCACAGCAGTTCGGGATGAATAGAGATTAATATTTAATGCAAAAATTAGCACAAATTTAACCATATTCAAACATCAATACAATGTTTGTTTTTAACACACGTTTTGGGTCAACGAACTAGTTATAATTTTTACCAGTTTTTAATAGGCTAAAATGTCTATCAAAATCCTTTTTAAATGTCTCTTAAAACCAGTTTTCTGGAACTTTCTCAAAAATAACATGTTCATGATAATAACGTGTTAATAAAATGATTTAATAAAAATATGACTTTACTCGAAAAAATTTTTTTTCATAAAAAACACTTGATCATGTAGTCAGAATCATTGGAGCACTATCAAAATAGAAAACTTTAAACACTAAAAAATACATTCTTTTTGGAGAGGGTGGGGGGGTGTATGATTAAATTTAATTTAACTGCTCGGAATTATCAAACTGTTGATAAGAAAATGAGAAACAAAATGACTCATTTTCATTGTCCTTGAATTCTGATAAATTATTTTTCAATTGAAAAAGAAAATTTCTTTCGGGTTTGACTTTTAAGAATATGAATAGAAACGATAATTTTTCTGTTTTGCTTAAATTAAAAACGATGGAAAATTCTGCGATTTTAAGATAAAATCTGCTGAACAATTTGATATGAAGAAAGAAATTGGAGAAATTAATTGAAACGCATTTTGTTTTTGTTGTCTGTTATTTTCATGCGTTTTCTTTTATCAGAAGGGGGAGGGGGCATACGAAGCTTAAAATAGGGAAAATAAACAAAACAAAGGGGATATCAGAAATAGAGTAAAATAAAAAGGGAGTCAAAGGAAATACAGAGAGACGGGAGAGAATAGAGCATTCTGACCAAATTAATGTACAAAAAAACTTCTTTTTTTTTTTTTAAAGTAAAATATAGAAGTCATCGTTCATTTTTCAAGATTCATTTCAAAAAGATTAAAATATAACACCAATAATAATTTGTAGGTAATACACTACTTTGATATTTATTTTTATATTAATAAAATGACAATTTCACATGTGTATGAACTTCTCGTGTCAATGTAACTTTCAAAGTATCTATAAAAGATTTTTTTGATTTCATTATCACTTAATTGAAATCATTAAAAAAAAAACAATGTGATAGCATAAAATAAAACGAAATTTTAAAACACTCATCTAAAAAAAATATTTTAATTACTAATTAAATCTACCATAATGTATTTTGCTATCTTGGTAAACAAGTCGGGCATTTCAATTTTGTTTGAATTTTTGGTGCTTGTTTGTTATTAGAGGATAATCGAAATATTGAATTTCAAGGAAAACCAATGGTTATCATGTCGCAGTAATGAACATATCCAAAAATTACAAAAAAATAAGGTAGAAAATTAATTATTAATGAAAATAGTGTTTTAAGAAAATTAGTGAAAATTGAATTTTGCTAAATTGGCCTAAGATTTTAAAAGTTTCTAGAAAATAATTACCTTCACTGTTACAATACAAACTCTTCTGTTTATTTTATTTTTTTTAGCAAAACTCATTAGAAGAGTTGAAGATTTTTCTTTTAAACTCTTAAAATTTAAAATTTTGTATTGTATTTCATGTAAAAACATGTTTTAGTTTACCTTTTTTTTCTTTTTCTTTTTAATTTTCTTATCAGTTTGTTCAAGCTAGGAATGGAGCAACTCAGATATTCAAACCAAGAGATCTTTTTAAGATTCTAACCGTCCCTTCAAGTGCACTTGTTTGAATCTCTCTGGCACTTGGTTTACCGGGTATATTTTCTAGGCAGTTTTTGAAACTCTTCTTGAGTCTAGTTACTCCTACAATAACTGGAATGATAGAGATCTTCCTAAGATTCCAATTTCTTTTCATGTCATGCACAAGACCTTGGTATTTTGTTATCTTTTCCTTTTCAGCATGATTGGGGACACTAACTTCTACTAAGGTTGCTTCTTTCTACTTAGTCCGATATCACTGTGTCAGGTTTTATGGTTCCGTTTTCTAGATAGGTAGCTGTAGGAATTGTGCCGCCATAGTGGATGGTTTATGGCTTATTTCCGATGTTCTTTCTGGTTCTATGTTCCAAGGATTTGCTGCTGCATTCGATATTCAACTTTTACCTTTCTGTACTGAAATGTGAACAGGGAGACAAATTCTAAACATGCTCACGTGACTCACATTTTTTTAAAGAAACACACATCAACATAAACATATTTTGGCGCACACATATTGAAATACAGAATTTACACTGCATAACCAAAAAAGTTGCATTTTGTAAACATTGTGAAACGACAAAAACAAAACTCGTTACTTCTACAAATTTTAGTTACCAACTTGCCTACAACTTATATAATTAAATTTAATTGGAAAAAATAAAAACGTTCTGTAAACTTTTGTTTTCTTTTTCTTATTAATTACATTTTCACCCCAAACAAGGCACAGTGCCTCTTTGATGTAGGGGCCTACTATTAGGGACATAATTTGCAGGCATACTATGTAGGGTGTTAAGCAGCAAGATGTCTGTTCACATTACACTTGAACTAATGCATGTCAGTACATTTAGGGAAGCAGGAACTTGGAAGGAAATTCTAGAGTCTAGCAGTTCTGAAGAAAAAACTATTAGAGTATAAGGCTTTCTCATATCTAGGGATCTGTGTAGGGGTGGGACTTTGCTGCTTGTCGGGTTTGACAGGGGTATTTACGTCGAGGGGGAACAAGGGCTTTTAGTTCATCGGCGCATCCACCATTAAAATACTTGTAAAACAGGCAGAGGGGGATGCAACATTTCGTCGGTGGGACAGTCAAGAAATACTAATACTTCAGTCATAAACACAGACTAACACCACCGTTTTATGACATATTTCATTAAAACAGAAATGGAAGATAACTGTGCACAGCGGATGATATAACAAAAGAACATCCTTTTGCAAGTGGGGATAATTGTGCACAGTTAATGACATCACTAAAGGATAGTGTTATCCATTGGAAGAGATGAGAGATATCTGTGCACAGTTGATGACATCTGAAAGAGATGATGTTACTCATCAAACCAGAGAAATGAAGGGAAATTCTTCATGACGTTTTATTTAGATGAACTGTGATTCCTACTAGATAAATCATCTAGACTGTCTAGGGGACTACTACGATTCAATATTAATATATTTTATTATTTTTTTTATTGCTATCTTTTTAAAGCAATTGCATGATTATGTAGAACAAAGCAAGACCAAAAATCTATTGACAAGATGTAGAGTAGAGTATTTCATCAATAAAAATAACGATTGAAAACACGCAAGCCAGATAGGAAGGCACAACTTCAGTAGAATTTATGAACTGTTGACATTAATTGCCTGTTTAACCGACCTTAATTTGAAGTTATTAGTGATATATACAAAACAACTTTGCTTCGTTCAGCAAATTAAAAAATACTCCTATTTTTAATAACAATAATGAAAACAGCTGAAATATTAAGGAAAACCCTTGAATGCAGAAACTAATACACATGAGCCACATGCACGGGCCAGACAAACTGTTGCAGAAACAAAACATGAAGAAGCATTACATGGAACTAAAAATATTGAAGCTGCATATCTACAAGTTCACTCCCATTGCCCCATCACCGCCCCCCCCAAAAAGAGTGAAGCCAAATAATCAAAAAGGGTCAAAGAGGATGGAAAGACTGAGGAGAGAGTGCTGACCAGACCTCCGCTGGACAAGTGCAAAGAGGACTAGGACTTTGGGGAGGCGTATTGCCATCCAAATTCTGGTGGAGACCGATGGCTGCTGCCAGCAAGAAATCAATGGTAAGAGGCTGTTGTGATAACACAAATTTATTTGCAAATCTTATCAAAAGAGATGGCGAATACTGGAAATCTGGAGAGACTTGTTGTCATTCAGCTTCTAGGGCACACCACAAGTTGTTTTCAAGGAGAGATCTTTGATGACCTTTGTGAAAGCTCCCTGTAAGCCAATGATAGTAAAATATTAAGGAAAATCCTCAAATTTAAAAACCAATCCATGAACTAATAAATGCCAACTAGCCATAGTTAAGTTTAACAAGAAATAGAACAAAGAAAATCATATGAGCCCAAGAGAACTGAAACTACCAGAAATTCCATAAACTGACATATCCCTCCTCCACTCCCCGATTGATACCAAGTTAGTTGCTAAACGTCAGAGCTTCAATAAATCCAAGCCATAGAAAGTAAGGCGTTCATAGTATAGCAAGTGTTTGTAAGGGGATTCACTTAGTTGCGCATCTCTGACAGGTTTGCAAGAGATCAATGTTCTTAACAAGATTGTAGTTCCAAACTGAAAATGATGCGAATTCTAAGTATGGTTGCACCATCGCCTTATAGAGATTTATTTTTACAGCTGAGGAGTGGTTAACAACAGTGTTGCTGACCGATGTGGAAAGACTTGACAATTTATAAAACTATCGTATATGTTTTCTTGGTAACAAAGAAATAATGTTTAACAGCAAGAACGACACAAATATTTTAGAAACGGTTAGAGAGAGCTTTTAATTTAAATTCTTAGGAATAAGACTAATAATGAGATTAAAAAAAGTCAATAATAAAATATTCAAGTGTTTCACGTCTTTGAACGATTTTCAACACAGAAATAGTTTCAAAAAAAAAAAAAAAAAAAAAAAAAAAATCAAACACACGAGCAATTAACTCGACACTTTAGACTCATAAAAAAGGAATCCAAGAGCGTGTCAAAAAGATTTTCGAGTGAAGCTCCCCACGACTTCCTCCCAACCAAAATAAAAATAATATCGTGTTCCATGAAACCCAGTCAGCTGCACCCGGCCCATCTACTGCACTAAAAAGATCAAGGTGAGGGTATTTGTTGGCATTTGTGGCACATAAAAAACAAGGCAAAGAACATTTATACATTTTTCGTCTGCTTTAGACCCATGAAGCTACATGGCGTCTCACATTTACCCTGACCTTGAATCAGCCCTCCTGGATACGCGACACGAAGAATTGGGAATAATGAATAAATATTCTTACAGCGTACATATGTTACATATAAAAGTTCCTCTGTCTATCTCGAGAATAAATGATACCCTCTGATAGAATACTTGCACAATGCTCAGTTTATAATGAAGCAAAGGTTGTGTAATCTCTAATGACACATCTTTTATCCGATATTGTTTCAATCCAGTAGTGAAAAAGAACTGATATCATTCAAGATTTCTTTGTCTAACGTTAGTTGCCCTCTACCAAGACTTTCGAGTCTAGTCTATTCTATCATATACCGATATCCTGAGAGAGAATAAACGTGAATTCATATCATTTCTGAAGGTATTAGAGAAAGACTCCTACTTCCAAACACATGGCACGCCAAAATGGTATCCAATGTAAGTACTAACCTGGCTTAACATTGCTTAACTTTAGTATTTCAATAACATCACATAAAATCCAACTTGGCCTTTTTTTCAAGAAAAAACGCTGGGGTTTTCATTAGTTAGCTTTAGACTCCATGGAGTGAATGCGGTATTGTGGTAAATGTTGCCAGTCAAGAGTAAAGTCGCCAAAGACTCCAATTTTTACTTTAGTCACAAAGACCCTGCAACACTCCCCTCCCCAGATCTTATAGGGCCTTGTGCCTAATTTGTTTTGTCTTTTGACGATTTTACTTTTTTAAATGTTTTAATTTTATATTGGAATTTTTTTAATTGTAATGTTTTCTTTAAACGGAATAAATTAAATATAAAGATCAAAGTGTAGTATCTGTTCTTCAGATGCTGCACTTCCGTTTCTTGTTCTCTTTCGATGAAGGAGCAGTCCTTCACGACTGAGCCAATTTTTTTTATTTTTGTACCTTTTCTCCACGTTAAAAAACGACCCTGGTGTCTAACTGTCCCGTGGGGAGGCATTGTAAATAGGAACATCACATAAAATCCCTAAAGAAAATGAAGAATGTTCGTCTATTGTCGAAATTCTTTTTCCTTTGTTTAATCCGGGACAAGCTATAGAGCACACTACTGGTTCTGAGAGTTCCAGGTTAAACTTCTTTCCTTTAGATGCTAAAACTTTTCAACTTATCCCGTGTGTTAATTTATCAGCTCATCACATACAGGAAGCACTGATACAGACTTCCATAATCAGATTATCGCTTGTTATAATCATAGAAATAACATACACACATTTATATTAACTGGGATAAATTTTTCAGACTGCAATGATTGAACTGTTTCAAGCAAGCATTATGTTTCAAAAATTAGGTTGGGAATTATTCATTTTAAATGGAAGCTATTTAGGTAAAAAGTCGAAAATACGGCTAACTTAATTATATCTTGCTAGGTTTAACCATGCTGATGAATCGTATAATGGCAAAACACGTCCATCGATAATATTTTAAATTATATATGTTGTTTTTTATCTTTATGCTTTGCTACACATTGAGCTCTACTTCATATATATATATATATATATATATATATATATATATATATATATATATATATATTACAATAAGTTTACCAAGGTAATCAAAAGGATAAACTTAAAATATATTATAAATATTAAAGAGTTAATATTTACAAGTAAAGTAATCTCAACCAGATGTAAAAGCTCAATAAAACCGAAAAGGAAATAGAGCTTATAATAATTTACTTGATTCCTCCAGCCTTGACAGACATGTTTTAAATATTCTCTCCAGTGCTTTTTCTTTTAATGATTTGGAATTCATTCCATTTGCGATTTTTTCCAAGGAACTCTGCCTTTTGGATCATTTTGGACCATTTGGAATTTACCCATTAGATTGGAAATTTTTAATTCGACAGTGTTTGGATTTTACCATTCTTGGATTTTTTACCCTTGACCGGACTATCCATTCATGTGAAATCTTTTTATCATTTTTCTTTTACCTCCTATTCCCCTTACCTCACCCTTTTTTTTAACCAAGTTAGATTTGTGACTTACTTGTAGTTTCATTAAATACTTTTATATGCAAAATCCGATCCCGCATTTTGCTAATTCCTGCCCTCTGATGAGAAGGAGAGTATTTCTTTGAAACTCCGCGGATTAAGGACTATCCACTTATCTTGTGCTTCCTTTTTTAAAATTAAATATGTTTTTAACTCTTTTTCAAGATGTCTTTTAACATGTTTTATTAATCCTTTTTCATATATATATATATATATATATATATATATATATATATAAAACACTAACAGGGAGATCTAACGTTGCTTAGGATTGAATGAACATTAACGAATGTCCACACTTCAGATACTTTCGTCATTTTTCAATTGAATTGATTGATTTCCTTCTCTAATTGGGAATCCATCGCAATACCCGCTTCCCTGCAGTTAATTAGTCTACAATACATTGCAGTCTACATTGCACTGTAGAGAACCTACTATTGATTTTATGAAATTATTTTTACATAATGGGTTGAATTAAAGTTTAAAATGCAAAAGTCAAGTATCATGGATCAACTGTGCTCTAAATAGAAACATTCATTGCGAACGTGCCCCTTCCTTATAAAAGAATCTACTGTTGCTTGTGCAGTGACAAAACTTAAACTTGTGGAATTAACTTTAGTCAAAATCGGACTGTTTCTTCTTTAATCAGATTTTTTTCGATTATCAATTTTCAATACATAGTTATTGAAGACATTCTGTTATAAAAACTATCTAAGAACACTCCCAGACACAAAGTACATTTGTGCGAAATTTCAAAATAATCAGCCCAA
This sequence comes from Euprymna scolopes, assembly GCF_053919585.1. Lineage (NCBI taxonomy): Eukaryota > Metazoa > Mollusca > Cephalopoda > Sepiida > Sepiolidae > Euprymna > Euprymna scolopes. The sequence continues at coordinate 191,040,669 of NC_136483.1, forward strand.
TCGTTCCAGAGTTCATAGGGAACGAACTCACACAGACAAAGTGCCTTTTATATATAAGTAGAGATATACGACAAGATATATTTAAATGATTTACTACTTCTTAGCTCTACTCACATATTGAGCACAGTTAAAGTAAATATTAAAAATCGATACATAAAATATTATATCTCCTTATAACATTTTATAGATACATGAATATATATATATATATATATATATATATATATATATATATATATATAAAAATAATACGCACACACATTGATAGCTTTGAGTATTGGCTTTTTAGTTGACTCAGAATTTTAAATGTGTACTTGTATACAATAAAAGTTTTATAGCCCTTGACAATTAGTTTTTTTAAGTACCATATATGGCGACATAAGATAGATTCCCTTAGTATGCTTTGAATTGATTGTTTTTTTTTTGGGGGGGGGGGGCTATAAACACGGCAATAAGTCGATGTTTTTGTTCTTTTCCATAAACTTTATAGATCTCCATTTTCTTTGTTCAACATTTTTTTTCTTACCAAATATTTTTTCATTCCAAGAAAAAACAAAACAAAAGACAAACTTTTCAACTGTTTTTTTTTTAGGAACATACGATTGTCCCGTCTTTAGATTTAAGCACAGATAGAGAGTGGGAGGGGGACTGTCAATAGTGGTTGTAGGTAGTCAAATGTTTTTTTGTGAAAGTTTGGCAAGATTGGGCCATAGATTGGAGCTCATGAAAATAGCGATAGAGCACAGACAGGTTTGCAACGTCTCTTCCGTAGGAAAGAGGCTGCAAGGAAGAAAAAAGTGCATCAGCTACTTGATTTCGAAGCCAGTTTTGAACTATCGAGGGAGGCAGCATAGAGCCCACCAACCAGGCCAACCCAGATGTAGCAACAGTACTCCATTTTAGAACATACTTGGCTCTTATACAAATAGAAAATTGCATCAGCAGTGAGATACCTATGGGAGCGGTAGAATGATCAAACCATTTTTTCCCCAGCAATATTGGCAACAGATTTGATGTACGTGTTCCATTGCAGGTCAGGAGTGAAGACCAGTTCCAAAAGCTTGTCAAGACATGGAGCTTCTCCAAGAGGAGAGACATTTATTTCAATTGGAGTGTGATGGGGGTCAGAGTGATTATGATGAAAAGAAAGAAGCTTGGTTTTTGAGGCATTAAAACTAACCAGCCACCTCTTTCCTCATTGCATCACATGCTCAAGATCAGAAGAGAGAGAGAGAGAGAGAGAGAGAGAGAGAGAGAGAGAGAGAGAGAACATTTAACTAAACACGTGTAAGACATACTTCATAAAAAATAGGAATAAAATATCATGTGTGAATCTGATTTTGGACTGTTAAATAGGATATATATATAAGTCCAAGTTGTGGTTTCCGTGATGATCACAAAATATTAATTTTAAACAAATAAATATTTTTTTTATTTTACATAATATTGCATTGTAATTTAACTTAGAAATGTACTTCATGCATATAATATACACACACACACACACACACACACACACACACACACACACACAAAGTCACATTTTGTGCATTTTCTTCTCTTCATGCATTAGTGTAAATAGTGGGTTTCTAAAAATACATTGAGAACATTGCCAAGCCTGCTGCAAAGAAGGTGGGCTCTCTCTACCGTGCTAGAAAGCTACTTACGCCTGAAAGTATCCTATACCTCTATCAGGCCACCATTCGCCCATGTATGTGGTGTATCTACTATTTGTCTCTCACTCCTTGACAGGGTTCAAAAGAGAGTCACCAACCTGATAGGTCCTGAACTGTCATCTAAGCTTCAGCCTCTGTCCCATCGACGAAATGTTGCATCCCTCTGCCTGTTCTACAAGTATTTTAAGGGAGAATGCTTTGACGAACTACAAGCACTTGTACCCCCTCGACGTGAATAGTCCCGACAAACCCGACAAGTAGCTAAATCCCACCCCTTCACAGTAGAGATCCCTAGGTGTAAGAAAGCATTCTACTACAATACTTTCCTCCCCAGAACTGCTAGACTTCGGAACTCCCTTCCGGGATTCTGCTTTCCCAACTGTACTGACATGCAGAGGTTCAAGTGTAATGTGAACATTTTGTTACTCATCTCCCTTCATAATACCCCTGCAACTTATGCCCCCGATAGTAGCCCCCTACTTCAAAGTGGCACTGTGCCTTGTTTGGGGTGAAAATTGAATAAAATAAAAAAAAATTATCCAGAGTTGATGGCTATTTTCAAATGGGCACAAAGATGGTGGTTTAAGCACTTCTAAGTAGCAGGAATCTCATGTCACATTGTTTCCTCACCAAGTTCTCAAGCACAACTGACCATATCACTTCCAAACGCTATTATCTACTTTGTATGATTAGACATAACCAATGAGATATCTGGCTCGATATCAGTGGATAGGTTAACCTAGGGAGGAGCCCCACCCCACCCCTGTCAAGCATACTTGGGTAACCTTACACATTCAGCAAATCATTTCTACAAATAACTTAACAGTCAAAATATGGATGCAAGTAACCAATGCAATAAAGCTGAAATCGAAACGAATTTTCCAACATTGAATACTCCTCACCCACCCATATGTAGGAGTGTGGAGAGGGCAGTGCAAAAAACAATTCAAGAGAAAGACATTGAGTGTGCATGTGAAAGGGGGGGGGGTAGAAGTAAACAGGATGTCATTCTTTGATGAACTAACCGTCATCGAACTATTACAATGGTTTCAAATCATAGCCTTTACTACAACATTTTGAATTTTAAAGGAATCTGATAGAAAAGTGAAAAGGAAGACAAGACAAAGAGATGAAGATAGAAAAAAAGAAACGACAAAGATAAAATGAAAAAGAGTAAGAAATAGAGAGAAAGTAAAATAAAGTCCAGCCAAATAGCGACAAAAAATAAAATAAAATTATAAGAACAACAATTTAGCAAGAATCAGATTTTTCTTAAAAAAAAAAAAAAAAAAAAAAAAAGAAAAAAAAAAAGACATTTCAATTAAAAAGCAAAGAACTCATCTGAAAGGCTTTGGTAATTTTTCTGGATTAAAATTGTTTTTAAATAAGAGAACTTACATCCATGGTGATAAGTATTGGTACTTTGATATTTTTCATGTTGTGTTATTTAAAACAATGGAATACACGAGTTTGTTTTATAATCCACAGATTTGAAAAATGGTAAAAAATTCAAATACAAAGCAAATGTTATCAAAGGCAAGATAAGTTACTCTTCTACCTATCTGGAAAAGTCTTTAGTGGTTTTACTCACTTTACAACGTTCAATCGGTTAAAAAACATACAGTGTCTTGAGTTACGTGAGAATAAGAAAAATTGTTGTGAATCAGCTCCTAAAATTCAAATTTTTGAAAATCGGTTAAAACTAAAAATACTGTTAGTAACCTGCCAAATATATGTTACCTTGACATATATTGGAGGAGTTTCTAACAGCATTTTGTATAGTTTTAACTCATTTCTAAAACTTTAAATTTTAAGAGTCAATTTGCAGCTATTTTTCTTGTTCTCACATAACTTGAGACATTGTATGCTTTTCGAACCGATTAAACATTTTAAAGTGAGTAAAACCACTAAAAACTTTTCCAGGTAGGTAGAAGAGTAACTTATCTTGTGTTTGATATCATTTGTTTTGTATTTGAATTTTTTATCACTTTTTCAAATCTATGGATTGTAAAACAAACCCGAATATACATTATTTATATGGTAGATACTGGAACTGCATAAAATTATGAGATGGCATGGAATGCATGGGACCATTTGATGGCAATATTCTTATGATTTGGTTTCATTGTTTTATTTTATGCCATATCAGCCCCTTTGGGGTTATTTAATGATGAATACAGTTATCGGATTTCTTTTTCTGTAAAAATGAAAGCAGCATAAAGTATTATTTCATCATATTTAAAAATCCTTGAAATTTCCGATCTAAATGCCAGTCGTTAACTTCATAAACAGTCAAGCATGTGAAATGATTCTCTTTTAAACTACAGTGTCACAAAAACAAGTATAGCAAATTAATATGTAATCGTTGGAAATAAAGATAAAAAGGTTATTGATAACAGTAGGATTGTTAAAACACAAGAAAAACATGTTCAATGCATTTTCTGTGAAAAAAATGCACAACGTAGGCAGCATGCAGTATTTGGATTTTTAAGACTACTGTTCTCATCTTAAGCGTTATTTTCACAACGTTTTTATCGATGTAACCTCCGACTTTCTTCAGGGGTATCTTGTCAAACTTGGAAATCTGGATGAAATTTTGAATGGAACCCTTAGGACCCATGGCGCAATGGTTAGAGTATTTGGAAAAAATCAATTTTAAAAGTGACATTCTCCTGAAGGTTGAAGGTTCAATTCTCAGTGTGGACAACTGAAAAATACAATTGCAAATTGCTTAAGATCTATATCCAGTTATGGTTGACGAAATGAGAGCATGCTACCTCCATGAAGTAAAGAGTTTCATTCAAAATTCCGTCCAGATTCCCCAAGTTCAACAGAAACATTCCAGAGTTTGACAAAAATACACTTGAAGAAGGATGGAGGTTACATCAACCGAAACATTATGAAAATGACACACAAGATGAGAATAGTAGTCAGAAGAATTGAAATAATACAAATAACCAATCCTCATCTTAAAAATTGAGACACGTAACGTAGATAGGTTAATCAATTTTAGTTGCTGTTAGGATGACTTTAAATAAAGTATTGTTTGAAGCTTTCTTCAATAGAATTTCTCATGATTTTCGCTTGTGACCTCCTCTCTGTAATTCATGTAACAGCGAACTCCCAATGGTAAAATATCACAACTTTTTGAACATTCATTTGGTTTAATGTAATCAGGAATACTGGCTCTGAGCCAGGAAACAGTGTCCTTGAATACATGGGCATTTGTTCCATCTATTTGCTATTTTCATTCATCTCCTCCCATTACTTGGTTTACATCATGGAATATTTGGGTGCACATCTTAACTCTAAATACAGCTTGATTCAGTTTTATTTATTTTATTGCAAAGAAGGCATATTGCAACTTGAACATAAGGGGGCCTCTATATGTGACCTACATAGTAGTCAGAAAAGCAAGAACCATGAAAGGAATTTCAAAGTCTAGCAGTTTGAGGGAAGAAACTATTAGAGAAGAGCGTTTTCCTTTATCTAAGGACTCTAAAGTGAAGGGTGGAATTTTACTACTTATCAAGTTAGTCAAGGGTATTTACGTTGTGGGGGGGGACACACAAGTGCTATGAGTTCATCAGAGCACATTCCATTAATGCACTTGTAAAAGAGGCACAGGGATGCAACATTGCAATGATGGGATCAAAGTTGAAGCTTGGTTGATAGTGTGGTGCCTATTAGATTGGAGATTCTTTTATGGATGCTGTCTAAGAAGAATAGAGTAGTGGTAGGTGCACCAGCCCAGATGTGGCAATAATACTCCATCCATGGGTTAATGGTAGATTTATAAAGATAAAAAATACTATCAGATGCAAGTAGATTTCTAACACAGCAGATGGAGCTCACTTTCTTTGGCAATATCTTCAATGTATTTGTTCCAATTCATGTTAGTTGTGAATGTTAAGCCAAGAAGTTTGACCTAGCTCCACATTTTCTGTTTCACCCCCCCCCAAGGGGATTATGATGCCATATATTAAAGTTAAAATGCTGTTATGATGCCTAACTCCCAGTAATATTTAACAATATAGCATTCCACCTCTAGGAATCAAGTGACTCGTATTTGAAAACTACTGGATTTGGGAGTCAAGGGACTCGTTTTTGAGAACTACCGGATTTGGGAGTCAAGGGACTCGTTTTTGAGAACTACCGGATTTGGGAGTCAAGGGACTCGTTTTTGAGAACTACCGGATTTGGGAGTCAAGGGACTCGTTTTTGAGAACTACCGGATTTGGGAGTCAAGGGACTCGTTTTTGAGAACTACCGGATTTGGGAGTCAAGGGACTCGTTTTTGAGAACTACCGGATTTGGGAGTCAAGGGACTCGTTTTTGAGAACTACCGGATTTGGGAGTCAAGGGACTCGTTTTTGAGAACTACCGGATTTGGGAGTCAAGGGACTCGTTTTTGAGAACTACCGGATTTGGGAGTCAAGGGACTCGTTTTTGAGAACTACCGGATTTGGGAGTCAAGGGACTCGTTTTTGAGAACTACCGGATTTGGGAGTCAAGGGACTCGTTTTTGAGAACTACCGGATTTGGGAGTCAAGGGACTAGTTTTTGAGAACTACCGGATTTGGGAGTCAAGGGACTCGTTTTTGAGAACTACCGGATTTGGGAGTCAAGGGACTCGTTTTTGAGAACTACCGGATTTGGGAGTCAAGGGACTCGTTTTTGAGAACTACCGGATTTGGGAGTCAAGGGACTCGTTTTTGAGAACTAATGGATTGTTTTCTTTTTTTTTTTTTGTAGTGTGATGGATAAGATTTGTTCATGTCTACAGACAGGGCAACTAAGAAGCTTTAACTTTGAAGGATGACCAGGTTGATATCAGTTTCGAATACAATGGATCAAAGTGACATCTCATGAGGTTTGTCAAGCTGCAACTGAATATTTTTCACTGATAAATTATCTTTAATGTACAAAAATTTTTGCTGGATGAAGTTAAAAAGATACAGCTGATAATGATCTACATTTTTTTTTTTCAAAGCAGAATTATCAGTCATAGGACAGAATTAGTCTACAATATAAACTATTTTTTTAGACAATTGTTTTTGGATTTATTTTTTAGTTGCCTTGACATTAGATTCATCTTCAAAAGAATCGAGAAAGAAGAATCTCTTTCACATTGCCAAATATCAAATTACATGAGATTAACTTATGTTTGTACCGAACAATAAACAAGTTGCAATAAGACTAAGGTTCAGTTGAAACTGTACGAGTATTCAACTTACAACGCGAAGTTTCTTTATGTCTATTAGGTTTACTTTTAAATTGGATTTAGCTGCTGTGAAAATAGAATTAAAATTCAATGAAGATGAAAATTTTTCATAGAAATTTGCATTTCTACAAAATTCTTGGTTTTGTATTTGGATTATTCAAACTACTATTCTCATCTTCATTGTTATTTTCACACCGTTTCAGCCAATGTAATCTTCGGTCTTCTTCAGGTGCATCTTTATATAAAACTTGGGAACCTTCTTGTCCAACTTGGGAATTTTGTTGAACTTTAAACTGGATCTTTTATTTAATCCAGTTATAATCATTTGTAGTAAGGATTGAGACGCCAACCTCCAAATAACTGTTATTTAGACCTGACAGTTAACCAATCCTATTACCTGTTATGCGACATATCCATGTCAAGAATTCTATTTCAAGTTTGAAAGCCTTAAACCTAATCTTATCTATATCTGTTATAATTTACTATTTATAATTATTAGTTTCCATATTGCTTTTAATTCTATACTTGATCTATTTCGGAGGTCACTGTTGTGCAACATGCGCTGATCCATTGAGATGTCTTTATCTTCACCATTTTAGTCTGTCTATAATTTTTACTTCATCCTTCAAAGACAGAGGGTTTCTCTTTGCTCTTCGTACGCGATCAGCCATACCAAACTTTTCAATGTCTTCACATATGATGACTTTCAATGTTACTCTAGCTTTACTTTATGTATGTAATACATTTCCCCTTTATATATTTTTCGATATTCACATGGAATTATGTCTTTTGTTTTTTGTCTTGGAGGAGAGGGTGATAAAGAAAAAGAGCAAAGAAAATGAATAAGGAGAAAACAAATAGAGAAAAGGAAAAGAAATGGGCAAGAAATGAATATAAAAGAGGAGAAGAAGCCAAGAGAATAGAGAGAAAGCGGGGGGAATAGAGAGAGAGAGAGAAAGCGGGGGGAATAGAGAGAGAGAGAGAAAGCGGGGGGAATAGAGAGAGAGAGAGAAAGCGGGGGGAATAGAGAGAGAGAGAGAAAGCGGGGGGAATAGAGAGAGAGAGAGAAAGCGGGGGGAATAGAGAGAGAGAGAGAAAGCGGGGGGAATAGAGAGAGAGAGAGAAAGCGGGGGGAATAGAGAGAGAGAGAGAAAGCGGGGGGAATAGAGAGAGAGAGAGAAAGCGGGGGGAATAGAGAGAGAGAGAGAAAGCGGGGGGAATAGAGAGAGAGAGAGAAAGCGGGGGGAATAGAGAGAGAGAGAGAAAGCGGGGGGAATAGAGAGAGAGAGAGAAAGCGGGGGGAATAGAGAGAGAGAGAGAAAGCGGGGGGAATAGAGAGAGAGAGAGAAAGCGGGGGGAATAGAGAGAGAGAGAGAAAGCGGGGGGAATAGAGAGAGAGAGAAAGCGGGGGGAATAGAGAGAGAGAGAGAAAGCGGGGGGAATAGAGAGAGAAAGCGGGGGGAATAGAGAGAGAAAGCGGGGGGAATAGAGAGAGAAAGCGGGGGGAATAGAGAGAGAAAGCGGGGGGAATAGAGAGAGAGAGAGAAAGCGGGGGGAATAGAGAGAGAGAGAGAAAGCGGGGGGAATAGAGAGAGAGAGAGAAAGCGGGGGGAATAGAGAGAGAGAGAGAAAGCGGGGGGAATAGAGAGAGAGAGAGAAAGCGGGGGGAATAGAGAGAGAGAGAAAGCGGGGGGAATAGAGAGAGAGAGAAAGCGGGGGGAATAGAGAGAGAGAGAAAGCGGGGGGAATAGAGAGAGAGAGAAAGCGGGGGGAATAGAGAGAGAGAGAGAAAGCGGGGGGAATAGAGAGAGAGAAAGTGGGGGGAATAGAGAGAGAGAGAAAGCGGGGGGAATAGAGAGAGAGAGAAAGCGGGGGGAATAGAGAGAGAGAAAACGGGGGAATAGAGAGAAAGGAATAGAGATAAAGGGAAACATGATCAAAAAGTAAAGGGGAAGTGAAATAGAGGAAGAAAGAGAAAGAAAGGAGAGAAACGTTGGAAAAAGGAATCGGGGAGGTGAAAAAATAGCAGAAATTTAGAAGGGCAGAAAAAGGAAAGGGGGGAAAGACATTAGGAAGGAACGAAGAGTATGAAACAAGGGTGGGGTGAAAAAGAGGGAAAATAAAAATAAAAAGGCAAATTAATTTGTCACTTTCTTTAAAAATCAACAACTTTGCTGATGAAAGCTGGGATTTGGTTTGATAAGAACCGGCACCAAAAAATTTAGATTTCTAATTTAAAAAGATATTTGAGCATTTAGTTGTAAACATTGCATGCCAAAAACATCTACAGAAATATTTCGTTTCCACACGAGTTTGCTGACAAAAAAGACCTCAAAATTCTACTGTTTCATTAATAAATCCACCTAAAATTCACACTTGTTTTATTCGATATAATTAATGAAAAATATATTCAAACCAAAATTCGAAGTATAAATAACCACAAGCAAATCACTTATCTTTTACATTTCTTTGATGTGAATTAATAAAAAAAGAAGAAACAGTGCATTACACAACAACAATTCTGGCCACAAATATTTCTATTCTTCATCGAAACATTGTACTAGAACATACTGCCCAATAATATACAACCATTGTCACCATAGAACTAAATTGTTCTGTAGAGTTTCTCTTTGAAGTAAATCAAAGTCGTATTTTGTTGCAGAATAATTTAGTTATGTGTCGGTGCTCTGCTTCTTATCTAGAACTGGTTGTTAATTTGATAATTCTTGCCACCGTCTGTGAAGGTAAATTTAGAAATGCCAATTTGGTTTGCTTCATTAAATATTCTAAAAGTTCATTGTTCACAAGAATTTAAAAGTTATTTTCTCCAGAGTTGGATTAACAGCATTCACACATTCTTGAAGTCTTTTAATGTTAAACATTTTCACTTGATCACGTGATTTGCTTAATATTTGTTTCAGTTTTTTTTTGTTTTGTTCCTATTTACTTGCCGCTCCAAGAGGGCTGAGTTAGACACAAGGTCGGTTTTTACTGTGAAGAAAATCCAACTCCCCAAAAAGGGGCACCTTGGATAAGAACAAAAATTAAAATTGCCTCAGTCTAGAAGGACTTCTCCGTTGATCCAGGACAGAAAAGGCAAAATGTAGTAACAGAACCGATACCAATCCCACACTTTGTTCCCAGCCAAAGGGCCAAGGATGACTGTTTTCAACTGAACAATAGTTGATAATTATGATAAAAGTTATGATTAGCTTTAAAGGTAAGGTTAGGCCGAGCTTAAAATTTTAACTTTGAAAAGACAAATCCATTTAAGCAGATTTGTAAGACTGTTTAGTTCAAAGTAAAATCTTTTTTTATTATTTATTTTTAACCTGTCTTTAGGTTTATCTTAATTTAGTGAATAAAGTATATTTATTAATAGACGTGTATCATTCAATTAAACTTTAGAGCAGACAGACACAAAAGTTTGGTTTCTTTAATGATATATCAACTTTCATAGAATTAAATTTTATCCTGCCAACCATAGAATTTACTTTTCCATTTTTTTTAATATAACGTTATCATAGTTTGGAGACTACATGAATGTTTGAAGTTTGTGAACTCTGGAAAGAATCGAGTTTATTGTAAACTAGCATGGGTGCCCAACGTTGCCCCGGTGTTTGGAGGTGTGTGTTGAGCAAAAAAAGAAAAAAAAAAAGTAGTAGGAAGGCAGGCTCGAACCCGTACTGTGAAAGAGGAAAAGAACAAAAAAAAACAAAAACCGGAAGTGAGGTAGGTTTAAATTAAGGCTAGACAAAAGATTGGTTGGTTGTTTTTGTTTTACAGCATATCAACCTTTTTCAGGTTATTTAATGCCGAATCTAGTGATTTTGAAGAACGATTTTTTAATGGAGTATATTTAAGTCGGATTCTATTTAACCCATAGTTGGGACCCTAACAGATCAAAGTGGACCTGGGAGCAATGGCAATTAAAGGGTGGCTCCACACTCCCCAAGACCCACAAGCTGGAGCCTCACTATCGGATATAGTTTTAGGTCATATCCAGGACCGTTGTATAAAGGGTTCTTTTTTAAATTTTTTATAAAGGCCAATTTTTTTAAGATATGAGAGTATGGTGTGGGGGATTGTTTTTATCAAATAACTCTTTAATATTGTTTTCTTTGTAGAATCGATTTCTCACTGTTACAAAATCAGTACATTCAATTAATATGTGTTTGATTGTGAGTGGTGTTTGACAAGGTATACAGATGGGTTGGCTTTCTTTTTTTAGGAGATATGAGTGGGTTAAGTGAGTATGGCCTATTTTTATTCTTGTTAGTTTGACTTCTTTTCTGTTTAGTTTCGTATTTTGTTCTTGTTTTTTAATTTTTGGCATGATTTCGTGAAGTCTATTATTAGAGTGTTCATTCCAGTAGGTTTGCCATTTATCTGTTGTATATGCGTTGGTACGTCTTTTTAGATTTATGTATGGAATTTTAAAATATGCATCGATTGGGAGATTTAAGGCGTTTTTTGCTGCAGAATCTGCTAATTCATTACCTTTAATACCGGAATGGCTTTTTTACTGTTTAGTTCAGTTAATTTTTGGAGTAATTTTGCGATTAGGGGGTTGTCCATCTTTTTAATCGCTTTTAGAGTAAATTGGGAGTCTGAAAGGATTATAAATTTGTTTTTTTTTGTTATTGGAGGCGAGTTTGAGAGCTAGGATTAGAGCATGTATTTCAGCACTGAAGATTGAGTTTTTTTTTTGGGAGGTTTGATTGTTTTTTGATTGTTTTTGATTGATTTATTGAGTATTGCTGCATTGGCTGTTGAGTTATTTTGTTTAGATCCATCTGTATAGATGTGTGTGTGGTTTGGATACTTTTCTTTGATTTTATCGAGATCGTCATAAATTATTGGATGAGTATGTTTCTTTTCATATTTACTTAAACTTAGGTCGATGTTAGGGGATACGATTTTCCAGGGAGGGGTTTTGAGTAGGACAGTTTCATGAATTTTGGTTGTGGGCAGATTTGTTTCTTTGGAAATCGATTTTATTCTAAGTCCAAAGGTTTTGATTGCATTTTCTTTTGGGTCGAAAAGGTGCTTACGGTTTGGATTTAAAGTGCTATTGTGTGCTGAGTTTGTGGGGTTGGCAGTAAGTTTTGTGTAGTATTTTAGACCAAGGTTTTGATTTCTAAGCATTGGGGGAGTTTCATGTGCATACAGGCTTTCTACAGGGGAGGTTGGAAATGCTCCTAGTGCTAGTCTTAGTCTGGAGTGGTATATTGTGTTGAGGGTTTTTAGATATGACATTGTGGTAGATTGATATATGAAGCTACTATAATCTATTTTTGATCTAATTAATGCTCTATATAGTTTGAGTAGTGTGTTCTTGTCAGCTCCCCAATCTGTATGGGCGATGACTCGTAGGAGTTGTAATGCTTTATTATATTTGGTTTTGATGTGATTGATGTGTGGAATGAAATTTAGTTTTTTGTCAAAAATGATTCCCAAGGTGCGTGCGTTCGTTTACGAATGGAATTTTTTCGCCTTCAATCTGTAAGGTTAGGTCAGGGTGGAGTTTGCGTTGGTTACAGAAATGGATGCATTTTGTTTTAGTTTTGGAGAATTTGAAACCATTTTTCGTTGCCCATTTATTAATTTTATTTATGTTATGTTGTAGTTTTCTTTCAATAGTGTAAGTGTATTTAGATCTGTAGCTGATTGAGCAGTCATCTACATATAAGGAGCTATGTATATCAGGAGAGAGTTCTTTTATAATGTTATTGATTTTTCATGTGAAAGATAGTTGTTGATAATATGCTGCCTTGGGGCACTCCTCCTTCTTGATTTTGTGGGTCTGATAAAGTCGAGTCTATGCAAACTTGGAAAGATCTGTCTGTTAGGAAGTTTTTTATAAATTCAGGTAGGCTGCCTCTTAATCCAATGCTGTGGAGATCTTTTATGATACCGTGTTTCCAGGTAGTTTCATATTCTTTCTCAAGATCAAAAAAAAACAAAAAAAAAAACAGATGTTATGTGTTCCTTATTGATAAAAGCTTCTCTGATGTAATTTTCGAGGTTAGTGATGTGGTCTATACATCCTCGATTTTTTTGGTATCCATACTGGATTTTAGAAATTATTTTGTTGTCATCTAGATACCATATAAGATGGTAGTTAATCATTCTTTCGAACGTTTTGCATAGACAGCTTGTGAGAGCTATTGGTCTGTAGTTTTCTGGGTTTGATGTATCTTTTCCCAATTTGGGTATTGGTATTATTGTTGCATTTTTCCATGAAGTTGGAAAATCTTTTATTTCCCATATTTTATTATAACTTTTGAGAAGGAGTCTTAATGATTCGGGCGGAATTTCTTTAAGGAAGCTGTAATGCACTTCATCTGGTCCTACAGCCGAGTTATGGGATTTTTCTATGGCGGTTTCTAGTTCATTGAGTGAGAAGATTTCATTGTAAGGCTCTTGGTTTTTGGAGTTAGAGTTTATTTTGTACTTTTCTTCATGTTTCTTAAGTATTTGGAATTGTCTATTGTAGTGATGATGAATTTTCACCAAAGGTTTTAGCTAGTGTGTTAGCAATATCTTTATCAGTTATTTTCTGTTTATTTGTGAGAAGGTGTTTGATTGGATTTGGATTATATTTTCCAGTTACTTTCCTAATCATTTCCCATACGGTTTTAGGTTTAGTGGTGGTGTTGATTTTGTTGACAAATTGTTGCCAGCAGGATCTTTTTGATTCTTTAATTGATTTTCGAGTTTTAGCTCTTTGTATTCTATTAAGGTGTCCTAAGGCATTACGGGTAGCAACCCACAGCTGACTGGTTGCCCCATTGAGGGATTTTTTACCCTCTGCAGGACGGCAGTCAGCTTATTCTAGTGCCTTACCAACAGGTCAAAAAAAAAAAAATAAATAAATAAAAGGGAGGGGGCCGACGGGGTTGGGAAGTAGGGAAGGAAAAGGAAAGGAGAGGGGAAGGGGGTTGTTGTTTTTGTAGAACATAATTAAGTTTTACAAAAGAGAATAGAAAACAAAAACAAAATCGATGTAGGTGCATTTCGTCTCAGGAAGCCAATAGACAGCCTGATCTGGTAGCACCAGACAATGAAAAGGAGAGGATGACTTTCGAAAATATCGGCGAAAAAAGCGACCCCCCCCCCCTGTAGAAAAACTGCGCAGTTGAAAGTGAAGATATTACTGTTTTTAGCCTGAAAGGTCGAACTTCAAAATGATACTGATCTTGGTAAAATCTGTCGCCTCGGTCGAGAGTTTTAGGCAAACATGCAAGCATACATACATAGATTTATATATTGGTTACAAAAATTTTTCGACCCAAACCGATTAAAAAGCTTGCCCTATCTCTGAATACCTTTTATGTAAAATTTCAAATATTTAGACCAGAAATGTTCTTAGTAATTTGGTAGAGACCGCAGAGGTCAAATTTGTTTTTAACTATTATGACCCCTTAAAATTTATTGTTTAGGGCTCAAATCAAGCTATTAAGGTAGATCGATGTCTAAGGAACCTATATCTAAAATTTCAAGTGTTCAGACCCAAAATTGGCGGAGGAGTTTGGTGGAGTTCTCAAAGGTCAAATCGTTGAACTTTGACCCCTTTAAAAGCCAAATTTCTGGCTGAAAACCGATCACAAAGATTTTCCCAAATCTCAGTACCCTGTATATCAAATTTCGAGTCTGTAGACTGAAAATTGACAGAGTTATTGCATAGGGAAATGTATACAGACACACACACAAAAAGACACGGTCACTTTTATAGATTATATATATATATATATATTTTTTTTTTTTACAAGGGTGTCACCACTTATCAAGGCCCAGAGGCCACTCGAGGATAAGGGTTAATAGGTATACATTAGTCATTGTGATTTTAACATAGTACACAGTGGGAATTTTGAAACTTGGATTGCTTAGGGGGACGATTCAATTAGAACTTGTTCACATTGGACTTTTTCTTTTTTTTTCATAGGTATCAACTCTTTATCAAGGCCAAGAGGCCACTCAAGGATAAGGGTTAAAGAGTGTACAGTAGAAATTGGACAATATAATAATCATTAGTAATGAAAATTTGTTAAATTTGATAACTTATATGGAACGGCTCATCAAGAACTTATTTACATTAGACTTGAAGACAACCATATTGTAGTCAGCCGGAAAGCAGGAAAACGGAAGACAATTCCACAGGCGTGCAGTTCTAATAAAAAAGCTTTGTTCATGGAATCTACGTTTAGGTTTAGGCACAGATAAAGAGTGGGGGGAATTATTGATAGTGTTTACAGCTAGACGAGTGTTTCTTGTGAAAGTTTTGCGAGGGGGGACCATAGATTGAAGCTCAGTTGAACACTTTCCATGAAAATAACGATACATCAGAGACAAACTCGCAACATTTCTTCTGTGAGATAGAGGTTGCAAGGAAGAGAAAAGGACATCTCCTACGAGGCTACGAAGTCTATTTTGAACTCTATCAAGGCAGGCCAAGTCCTTTCTAGCAGCTCCTACCCAGATGTGGCAACAGTATTCCATCCTTGGACGTACCTGGCTCTTATATAGAAAGAGAATTGCATCAGCAGTGAGATATCTACTGGATCCATAGAAAGATCCCACCATTTTTCCAGCGGCCTTGGCAACAGATTTGATGTACGTGTTCCATTTAAGATCAGGAGTAATGGTCAAGCGCAGAAGCTTGTCAAAACTTGAGGCCTCCTGAAGACGAGAGACATTCATTTCAATTGATGCCAGATGTGGATCAGAATGTTGATGATGTAAAGAGAGAAGCTTGGTTTTAGATGCATTAAAAGTAACCAGCCACTCCTTTCCCCATTGTACTACATGCTCAAGATCAGAGGAGAGAGAATTGGAGAGAACTTGGTCATTTACTGTCTTAGATGTGCTACCATAAATGGTAGTGTCGTCAGCATAAATGTCTACAAATGATGTAAGGATGTGATTTGGAAGATCATTAATGTAGATCAGGAAAAAGTTGGGCCCAGGATGGACCCCTGAGGGACACCGGCATTAATACTGTGGGCTTCTGATTTTTGCCCATCAATTACTACTCTTATGAACCTATCAGAAAGAAATGATTTAATAATTTAGAAGACATTTCCAGCTATACCATAGCTAGAGATCTTATGAAGTAAACCTTTATGCCATACCCTATCAAAGGCCTTACATATGTCAAGAGCAATTGCCCTAGAAAGGTTGCCTCCGTCGAGAGATTTGCTAATCCTATGAGATATAACTGTAAGCACATCTGCTGTAGATCTAGCAGAACGGAAACCATATTGAGTGTCACTAAGAAGGTTATTTTTGTTGAGATGGTTGATTACTTCTGTATTTAACACAGATTCCAGCAACTTACTCATGATACACAGGAGACTTATTGGCCTGTACTGTATATATGATAGATAGATAGGATGCCATATATATAGTAATGATTTAAAAAGTACTAAAAAAAAAAAAAAAAAAGAAAAAAAAAAAAAAAAAAGAAAAAAAAAAGAAAAAAAAAAAAAAAAAAGAGAAAAAGAAGACTCATGCGCCACCTCCGAGAATCGAAACTGAAACGTCCAGCTCACGATTTATTTTGCCTCTTTCATAAATGACTGGGCTATGAAAACATGTTTACTACAAGGCTAAAAATTAAAACATGAACGGATAGCTACTACGTCATGCATTCATAATGCTGGCATTCGACCTTCACCTGGCGAATTTCATTTTTTTTTTAATTTTCACACTTTTGCACCGTTTTTGCCAGGCTAAAACCCAAATATAAAGTTTTGCATGGATTCAAATACATTATATATGAAGTTTCATGTCTGTTGACCAAAAACTCTAGGAGGAGTTTGGTAGACAAAATTTGTTAAACAAAAATATATACATAAACATATATGGAAACAATTGTGTGTTTACTATAAACTTTTTACGCAAATATTATGCAAGTATAAATCATGTAGAATATCTGCATGAATATAATTACACGTAATAGTAAACTAAAGATGATCATCCCATTAGAAAATCCATCTATCTATATAAAAGGCAAAACGCGTGCACAAGTTTTTGTATGTCCAACAAAGGCTTTTTTCGCCAGGCTTCTCGGGGGTGGGGGGTACTATGTTTTACAACTGTTTATATACCCCCTAGATAATAATATCTAGGATTTGCGAACGACTTTTACGTCGACTTTCACACAATTCTTGCTATTTCGGCCCCTCTCGTGTTGATTCGGCTTTTTCGTATAAAAGCGAAACTGATGTGCAACTTAGGTGCGGTTCTCGGCCTTCGGGGCCGGAAGCGTCCAGGAAACAATGGATGTTTGGTCAATGTTGGTAAAAACCATTATATCAGACAATTGTTTTCATTCGGACACTCCCCTAATAAAGGGGGAGCTGGTTTCCCCCAACTCGTTGAAGAAACAAAACCAGACAAAGTTGGGTAAAAAACAAACCCAAAAGAACTTAAAGTTAAAAATTTAGTACAAAGTTAAAATTAAGTGTGGAATTTAATTTCCTTTGACGTAATTAAATTCGCCACGCACCTGTTACTTGGCGTTTAAAACGTTAAATTGAAATTTGTTTCAGTTACTTTCCTTTCGTGGACGAGCGGTAACTTATGTTTTTCACATCAACGTTCAGAGTTCGATCCTACTTACCTACCAAAACTTTTTTTTTTTACTTTTTCTTCTTTTTACATCATGTTCACTGTTTTTTTTTTGTTTTTGTTTTTCCGATTTTTTTAAAGTTTTAACATAGAGTTTGGATCTAACCCTCCCAACACACGCATACACCTTCAAACACCTGGGCAACGCCGAGTACCCCCGTTAGTCTATTATATAAATCTCACCTTTCTGTATGTATGTCTGTCTGCCTAAAACTTTCGACAGAAGCGACGGATTTTAAATAAGATCGGTATCGTTTTGATGCTCAACCCTTCAGACGACAAATCTAAAAAAATTGGCCAAAAATAATTTCTTCACCCTCACTTGGGCACTTTTTTTACAAGGAGGGAGTCGCTTTTTTCGCCGATATTTTTTAATTGACCAGCCTTAATTTAAACTTTTGTCACTTCCGATTTGGCGATGGATGCAACGGCAAAGATGTCATTTTTTTTTCACATTCTTTTCCTCCTTCGTGGTAAGGGTTCGAGCCTGCTTGCCTGCCTGCTTACTAACACTTTTTTTTTTTGCTCAACACACACCTCTAAACACCCGAGCAACGCCGGGCACCTAGGCTAGTCTATTATATAAATCTCACTTGTCTGTTTGAATGTATGTATGTATGTTTGTATGCCTGCCTAAAACTTTTCTCTGCAGCATCGGACCCAGTTGAAACCGGTACCACATGAAAGGCAATGTCTTGGTGGAATAATATGTGAAAATTGAAAAAACAATCAATTATTTCCTATAGAAATAAAGGTTGGCAATGAAGGAAATCATTCCTTCATGACAATTTAGCAAAACAAGCATGCGTGAAAAATGTTCTTTCTTGAATTTGTTTAAATAGAAAAAAAAAACGTAGAGCAGTGCTTATAGTGACAGTGTCGTCATGTTAAGGTTAAACATTTGCGCAGACATATTGGACATTTTCTTTTTTATTAGTTAAACAGAGTTATTTGACATTTTTTCGTTCGTTTATTTTTTTATTTTCCCTTTTTTTTTTCCATCACGTTCGCTATTTGTTTGTTTTTGTTTTTCCAAAGTTTTAACATTTAAACAAGGTCGTATATTTTTTCGTTCCCTTTTATTATTGTTTTGATTTACCCCTTCCCCACACCTCACCACACCCGGGCAACGCTGGGTACCCCAGCTAGTCTAATATATAAAAGGCAAAATGTGTGTGTGTGTGTGTGTGTGTGTGCGCGTTTGTGTGTTTGTATGTATGTCTTGCAAAAACTTCTGACAGACGCGTCGAACCGTGACGAAAGCAGTATTGTTTTAAACCTCTTTCAGACGACAAATATAAAAAAAATGGCAAAAAACATTAATTCCTTTACCCTCAACTGTGCAGATTTCTACAAGGAGGGTTTCTTTTTCTGTCAATATTTTCGCAAGTCATCGTCTCGTTGAATTGACTAGCCTTAATTCCAATGCTTGTGACTTCTGGTTTAGCCAGGGACGCATCGGCTAAGACGTTACATTCTTTTTTTTTTTTTTTTTTTTTTTTAACCTTTTTCTCCTTCGCGTTATACGTTTGAGCCTGCCTGTTACCACTTTTTTTTTTTTTTTTTTTTTTTAAATACCTCTCTCCATCCGGGCTGCCTACTGTTGATTTGATTTCCCCCCTCCCTGTGACTACAACGTTTTTTTTTCGGGGTTCCTTACTACACCACCTTGACACATCCAGGCTACGCCAGATACTCCCGCTAGTAAAACTATAAAATAAAAAAAATGATTGTTTTTTTTTCATCATGAACTGGATTTGTGTGATTCTATCTGTTTAACTGGAACACCACCAGATTTTAATATAAACTTTGAAGTTAATTTGAAACAAGACTAAAAATAGAAAGGCGATTTCTTCAGCACAAAAAACTCACTTGGATAAACATTTAAAATATATAATTATATAGATTTAAAAAAAAAAAAAAAAAGCTTTTTTTTTTCACATTTTCAAATAACTAAATCTATTAGTAAACGTACAAAATTATTTTTACAATTAAAAACGAACAGTAATCAAGATCTTATGCAATAATATATTTAAAACAGTAAATTCTTATTTATTTGCACACTGTTATCCTCATCTTCATAGTTGTTATTTCATGATGCTTTGGCCAACTGTTCCTCTGGCCTTCATCAGGTGGTTAACGACGATGGGATAGGGATGCCGAGTCTCTTAACTGTATCCTTAGTAATTACTACGTTCCAAAGTTGTCGTCTCACAACATTTTGGCCAACTAATCCTCTAGACTGCTTTGGTTAGGATTGAAACAGCTATCTACAGACAATCTTCACCTGGAACTGTAGAGATTCAATGCCTCTATCCAATGCGCCACGGGTTGACGAAGGCCAGAGGAACAGTTGGCTGAAGTGTTGTGAAACAACAATAACTATGAAAGTGAGGATAACGATCTGTATTATAATTTAATTATAAAAGAAAGTTCCAAAGAAAATCATCATAAACTAATATATATATATATATATATATTAATTACTAACAGAGAGATCCGACATTATCTGGGATTTTACTATCATCGAAATCAGTGAAATCGCCCATTTTTTAATCAAATCAATTGACTGCATGCTCTAGTTAGAGATTCCCCACCTGAAGCCATGTGAAAGCTTTGTATGCCTCCCTGCACTGACTTAATATATTGTTGTCTACATTGCACTGTACAGAACCTGTTGATTTTATAAAATGATCTGTAAATAATGGTTTCAATTAAAGTTTAAAATGCAAACATCAAGTATTGTGGTTCAATTGTGCTCTAAAGAGAAACATTAATTTGGAATGCGCCCCTGTTTCATCAAAGAACCAACTGCTGATTTTATGGAATTATTTTTACATAATCACTTGAATTAAAGTTAAATGTACATAAGTCAAGTATCATGGTTTAATTGTGCTCTAAAAAGAAACATTTATTTTAAACACACTCCTGTCTTATAAAAAGATCTTCAGTTGCTTTTACAGGCTGAGCATTTCTGCTTCAAATTCACTTGTGATGTTAGGTTGTATAAAAGTGTTAACCTGGTTACAATTGGACTTCTTTCCTGAATTGGATTTTTTCAATACTTTTCAGATAGATTCCAATACAAAACCTACACAAGAACACCCCAGATATATCAAGTACATTTGTGTAAAATTTTAAAAAAGATCGGCCCAGCCATTTCTGAATCCATAGAAAATGGACTCGCATGCACAAAGTTAAATTAATTACTAAGGACTGAGAGAATATTTGAACTTTTGCAGCCTTTTAAATGTACTTGTTCATTGGGGAAATATATTTTGTGTCATTATTTATATTATTTCCAAACTACCATAAACATAATATTACGATTCAAAAATCGACTGGCTTTAATGGACATGTCATACATCCTTCTGTTTTCTCCATTAATTTCAAGTACTTTAAATGAACAACCTCTTAAATTCGAGAAACACTTCTTGTAATAAAGTAAATCCGGAGCCTAACTCCAGAAATGATTTTTAGGCAAAATTTGACTCTTTATACATCAATGTACTATATTACCCTAGAAGGAAACTCATTTCATTGCTCCCCTCACAATTTGATGCCTTTTTGGTATAAATATTTATCTTTGGCCTTAGTTTCCAATACCACTTCTTTATGGGAACAAAATCTTTCCTTGAAGCATTCTTTTGAGATATACAAATGGCCAATAGTCGATGGCGAGCAAACCTAGAGAATAAGATGAGCATGGAAGTATTTTGAATTGCAATACTTCTAGTTTTATCACTATTGCGATTGACTTATGACAGTGCATTGTCTTGATGAAAGAGCACTTTTTATTCTTGATTTCTGACTAAATTTTTTATAGATTTCTTCCTTCAAATGTACTGATAATGCTATAAAATATTTGTTATAAATGGTTCTTACTTCCTCAATTGAGGAATAAAATATCTTGCGCATCCCAAAACACTGCTGGTCTGATTCCAGCATGATGAGATGGTGTATCCATGTTTCATCCATTACCACAAATTGGTGCAAAACTTGTTTTTGTTGCATTAAAACAATGGCAGACAAAACACGGAATAGTTATTGCATTGTTTTTATCAACTGTGAGCAAACATTTTTTTTATTATTGCTTTTACACCCCAAACAAGGCACAGTGCCACTTTGCTGTAGGAGGCTACTAATTGGGACATAATTTTCAGGGATGCTATGTAGGGAGTTGAGCTGCAAGATGGCTGTTTACATTACATTTGAACATCTGCATGTTAGTACAGTCAAGGAAGCATGGACCCGAGATGGTATTCCAAAGTCAAGCAGTCCAAGGGAAGAAACTATGAGGGTAGAAGGCTTTCCGGCATCTAGGGATTTCTACTGAGTATGGCTGGCAATTTTGCTGCTTGTCAGGTTTGCCAGGAGTATTTGCATCATGGCTAAAGGGCTTTTTTTTTTTTTTTTTTTAAACCCTGTCTAAGAGTAAAAAATTAGTAGCAAATGCACCAGCTCAAATGTGGTAATACTACGACAAACATGAGCGAATCGTGGTACTTCTGTACAGAATACTCTTAGATGTAAGTAACTTTCAGTAGAGAGAACCCACCTTCTTTGTAGCGGCCTTGGCAATGCCCGCAATGTATTTGTTCCAATTCATGTTTCCTGTGGATGTTAAACTGAGGAATTTGAACGAAGAGCTTTCAAGTAAAGTATCATTAGCCATGACAATCAGTTGTTGAAAAAGTTTCTTGTAATTATCAAAGAAAAGAAGCTTAGTTTTGACAGCATTGAATGTTACCATCCATTTATGCCCCCATTCCACTATAGTCTGGAGGTTTTCTTCTTGGGTTTCGACCATTGCCTTAGATATATGTGTTCATTAGTTTTCCCCTTAACGTGGTATTATCAGCAAATATACCCATCTCAGAAACAACTTTATCAGAGAAGTCATTTATGAATAAGAGAAATAATAAAGGTTCAAGGATCGACCCCTAAGGCACATCTGCATTTATATCAGGTTGTTCCGACATACAGATTTTTCTGTTATTTAAGAAGGATTTATGTCAAGTATTCGTCCAGTAATACCATATGGTTTAATGTTCATGAGAAAACCTTTTCAACCCTACTTATTCTTAACATAAGGAATCTGTCAGGTGAACGATTCATGCATGCACATTCGTGAAACAGTTGACAAACAAATAAAAATCGGATGACCCCCTCCCCCCCACGTACCAATTTTTCAATTTTTGCAGCACTTTTTTCTGGATGAAAACTGATTAAAGTTTTCCACATGTCTGAATACACTCTATACCAAATTTCAAGTCTGTGGATTAAAATTTTGTTGAGTGTATAGGTTGAGAATTGTCCTCACCCACACATACAGATTCACTTTTATAGATATATAGATAATAGCAGGAATATCTATCACCGATTAAAAAGCAATCTGATCCAACAGAATTCAAAGTAATTAAAAAATTAAATTGTATCTCGTAAAAAGGATGTGAAAATTGAAATTACACAATTGAAGTTATGGGCGAGAATTTTTAAAAGATTTTCTGAGTTAAACTCCTATACCTGCATCTTGTTTTTTTTTTTTTTTTTTTTAAAGAAATTGTTTAATTTACAAAATTTTAATGTTTTATTTACTTTTATAGTTTATGTTGCTTATAAAAATAACTTTTTAAAAAAATCTATTTCCAATATTTTACTTGAAATTTTATTAAAAAAAAAAAAATAAATAAAATAAAAAAAAAAATAAATAAATAAAAATCAGATGTAGGAGTCAGCCAGTAGACTAGTTTCTTGAGAAGGCTTCCAAAAATGCCGAAAATTGACGTATATTAATCTCATCTGTGGCTGTTTGAGCACGTTTACTGATCACAAATTTGATGAAGACAACTCATCCTTGTCAGGTCAGGAATTAAAAAGTGCAAGATGTCAGGTCTGAAAATCATTTAAATCAATCGATGTCAAAATTATGTAAAAATAAAGTTGACATAACCAAAGTTATGGGCAGATACAAGTGTTAGTTTTATGAAATTAATCCCAGATTAGAAGTACTAAAAAGTTCTTAAATTTTAAAAACCTGTTTAATTTTGTACGATCTAATCCTGTTTTTAATCTCATTAAAATCTGGACAAAAACAAAATGAGTGGGTTAGGGGTTAATGTTCTCTCAGGACCCATTCATAAGAGAAAATAAATAACTTCTTTATAATAATCTCCATATGTAAAGTATCCATTATACAGCAAATCTCAAGTTCCTAGGTCTAATAGTCTATAAGTAGTTATCAGACACGTCTTATATACTAGTATACAAGATTTTGCCATCATTTATGGCACAGTTATACTATTATATCAATAAAAAATAAACATTAAAATATTTGATTCCATTTGTCTAAGTAATACTTAAATGGTGTAAAAATAAGCAACTGACAAGGGTTCAGTTTCCTTGACCAGACTTAAATGACTCTACAGATGTGAAGATTTTGAGGAATGAGTTCCATTTTGATTAATTTATGAGGCTACCAGACTGTAACTATGATTCTACTGGGCTTGAACGGGTCAATCCAAATAGCAGTTTATGTGACAAGGAGGTCAAGACCTTGTCTCAATCCCAAATGATGAAATTAATCTTAGCATCCTAATGAATGGAAGCACTGTATCAAGAGAAAGCCATCACACAAGATGGAAAACATTTTTGACTTGGGATCATTCACTGCAAAAAGCAGGAAACGAGAGAGAATAGGCATTTCTTGAGGCTACATCAGATTCATGTCAATCCGTTACACATAAGAAAATGATTCTTTATAATTTGATAAGATTTAAAGCAACCAAATATTTGTTGAATGTGGAGGAAGAAATTGATGCTTCAATCTTTAACAAAATTTTCTGAAGGCATTCTCACATTTCCATGAAAAGCCTTATTAGTCGGTCGGTTGGCTAGGCTGAAATCTGAAAAAACTTTATTAAAAAAAAATGTACAGATTAAATAGTTGCATCTCAATTTTGTGTAGAAGCACCTGTATAAGAGTCTCTGCCCATTAGCCAAATTCTTATGCCATGCTTAAGGTTGAAATAGCATTTTCATATATTAGATGAAGAAAATTCTTGTGGAATTTTTAATTTTGATTTCAAATGATGTATTTTCAAGTAAGTTTTCATTATAATACTTTTACTTCATATATCATTTTAAAGAGCGTTTTTCGTTCTATCTAATCGTTTAAATTTCAATCGTTTTAAAACAATTATGTCTTTTCAGAATGTTGAATAAAAGATGAAAAAAAAAAGCAAAGTCACAATTTTTTATTTCAATTCAACCAAAGCCAAAAAGCTGTCAATACAGCTCATGATATCAACGAAGTGTTTGGCCCAAGAACCACTACTGAATGTACAGCACAATGATGGTTTAAGAAATTTTGTGATGGCGACGAGTATTTAAAATGATGAGCATAGTGATCGGACATAAGATGTTAACAATGATCAATTAAGAGCCTTAGTTGAAGCTAATCCATGCACAACTGTTTGAGAACTTGCTTCTGAATTAAACGTAATATGTACAACGATTTCCAACCACTTGAGAGATTGGAAAATAAAAATAAAAACTTGATAAATGGGTGCCTCATGAATTGGACAACAACCAAAAGAAACGCCGTCATGAAGTGTCACCCCCCCTTTTTTTTACGCAACAAGAATGACCCGTTTCTCAACCGGGTTGTGACTTGCGATGAAAAGTGGGTTCTTTACAACAACCCGCGATACTCAAGTCAGATGCTGACGAAGCTCCACGACACTTCCTAAAGCCAGAGTTGAACTAAAAACATCATGCTGACTGTTTGGTGGTTTGTGACTGGTCTCATCCATTACAGTTTTATGAATGAAGGCAAATCCATTACAATGGGAAAGTACTGTCAACAGATGGATGAAATGCATCAGAAACTTTGACAACAACACCCAGTATCAGTCAACAGAAAAGGCCCAATTCTCCTCCATGACAATGCTTGACAACACACTGCTAAACCGACCCTGCAGAAGTTGTACAATTTGGGCTACAAAACTGCCTCATCTGCCATACTCTCCAAACCTCTCACCTACTGACTACCACTTTTTCAAGCATCTCAACTTTCTGCAAGAGAAATGCTTCAGAAACCTAAGTAACATCAAAAACGTCTTCAACTACACTGCCACCAGAACGCAAGATTTTTATGTTACTCGCTTAAATACATTTGTTTTGCATTAGCAAAAATGTCTTGATTCTGATGATGCTTATTTCGATCAATAAATTTTTATTTGAGCAGAGACATGCTCGTCTGAATTTAAAAGTTAAAAACCTCAAGAACTTCCTTGTCAGCCTATATATATATATATATATATATATATATATATATATATCAAGGCACGTTTGATTAAACACGACAGTTTTCTTTCTTCTTATTGATTTTCTCGATCTACCGAGCATTTTTCTCGTTTCAATTAGTAAGTTGTGTGTTAAGTTGCCGAGTGACTTTTTGTCAGCCATTTTCCTCTAGTGTTTCCGATCACTGATTGCTGTCAGGAGCAATTTTGTTGGCGTTTAATTAATTATATATAATAGATTACATATAAAAAGGCAACAGGAAAAAAGCCTTTTTAACAATAAAATTATTCTTGATGACAATCAATAATCGAAAGCGCTTGAGGAAAATGGTTGGCAAATAAAAAAAATCCAAAAAAAAAAAAAAAATCACTCGGCCAATAATATAACTTACTAATTGAAACGAGGAAAAATGCTCGGCAGATCGAGAAAATCAACAAAAAATTAAAGAAAAAAAGAAAACTGTATTTAATCAAACGTGTCTGCCAATACACACACACGCGCACACACACGGAGACAGTGATTTTAAGAAGTTAATTGATTTACAAGTAGAAGTGTTTTCTAAAAAAGAATCAGCCATTATTATATAGTTTTAAAGGTTGAAAAACTTACAAGCTTATATATATATATATATATATATATATATATACACACTAGCATGTGCGCCCGGCGTTGCCCGGGTGTTTGGAGATGTGTATTGAGCAAAAGAAAAAAAAAAGTAGTAGTAGGAAGGCAGGCTCGAACCCGTACCGCGAATGAGGAAAAGAACGTGAAAAAAACATGGTCTTTGCTGTCTGTTACGACCACTGCCAAACTGGAAGTGACGTAGGTTTAAATTAAGGCTAGACAATCAAAAAGGGGGGATGACTTTCGAAAATATTGGTGAAAAAAGCGACCCCTCCTTGTAAAAAAGTGCTCAGTTGAGAGTGAAGAAATTAATGTTTTTAGCCAATTTTTTCGGTATTTGTCGTTTGAAGGGTCGAGCTTTAAACGATATTGATCTTGTGATCTGTCGCCTCTGTCGAAAGTTTTAGGCAGACAGGCAAACATACATACATAGATTTATATATTTGTAGCTCAAATTTTCGACCCAAACAGATTAAAAAGCTTGCCCTATCTCTGAATACCCTTTATGTAAAATTTAAAATGTTTAGACCAGAAATTGTCTGAGTAATTTGGTAGAGACCACAGGTCAATTTTTTTAAACTTTGACTCCTATTATGACCCCTTAACGTTTGTTTTAGGCTCAAATCAAGTTATTAAGTTAGATCCATGTTCAAGGAACCTATATCTAAAATTTCAAGTGTTCAGACCCAAAATTGTCGGAGGAGTTTGGTAGAACTCTCAAAAGTCAAATCGTTGACCTTTGACCCCTTTAAAAGCCAAATTTCTGGCCGAAAACCGATCACAAAGATTTTCCCAAATCTCACTACCCTGTATATCAAATTTCGAGTCTGTAGACCGAAAATTGACAGAGTTATTGTGTATGGAAATGTACACAGATAGACACTTTCACTTTTATGTATATACTAGCAAAAGTACTCCTCGTTGACTGGGTTCAAAAACAGCCTACAGAAAATAGACTGGTTTATGAAAGTAGGGTAGGTTATGAAAAGGAAGGGTTGTAAAGAGATAGCTTCGAATTTTTCAAAGCCAAAGTAAAATATGATGAAAGTAAAAATAAAATAGATAAACCCCATAATTTATTATACCATACCTGTTCACACTGAAACACTTATCACAATATTCTGTGGATCTATATTAAAAAACCTTGTTAAACTTTGTGACATATTTCCATTCTTTGGAGGTCAGGCGCGAAAGAATACCCCATAATTTTATTATACCATATTTCTTCAAACTGAAACATAATTATCAAAGTATACTTACGCAGATAGATATGAAAAGTCTTTATTAAAGTTTGTGCCAATTTCCATTCTATGGAGGACAGGCGCGAACGAACACCCCATAATTTTTATTATACCATCCCTATTTGAGTTAAAACATACTTATGAAAGTATTATGTACATCTATATCAAAAACACTTGTAAACGTTTTTTTTTTGTTTTATTTTTAAATTTTTTTATTTCCATAATTTGTGGACCAAGAGCATACGCAGACCCCACAATTTTAATTATGCCAGATCAAACATACCCATTCTCGTGTCTCGATACATCTTCTATCATTATATGTGATCAGTTTTCTATAATAGTCAACCATATAGGAGCCTATTCGTGATCAGACACACACACACGCAGACGTTCAGCTTTATATTATAGATATATATCTTTGGGAGAGTATGCTTATTCAATTATATTTCACCTTTTAATTATAGCGATCCTTTAATTTATATAACTACAGAGAATTATACAAATAAATGACAAAAGGTCCAAATTCCAAAATGTTGTCTATTTTACCGTTTATTTCTTTAAGCGTATTAAAATGGTTAATTCGTGACAGCGCCTATTTCGTAGTGCACAATCATTAATAACATAATTACAGGAATGATTCTGTGCTACGAAACAGCTGCTGTCAAGGACTGAACATACTTAAAGAAATAAGGGAAAAATTATTTCCAATCAACATTTAGATAATGCTTTCTTTACAAATGTACCACAGGCAAAATAAACAAATAACTTCATTTCCATTGGCTACAACACTGAGATGTAGGGGAGGGCACCATTCCTTTTCCTAGATTGCTCAACTTACCTTGATCTTCACCTTATGCCGAGTGTTTAACAAGAAAGCATCAAGTACCATTTATTAAATATTTGGTATTATTTGACTGAGGATGCAACCTTGCTCTGATTTACTAGTCCATTAGCGAACACTCAACATTATACCAAATAGGCAAGTACAGTGTGTAATTGACATCTATATATATAAAAGCGGAAATGTGTGTATGTATGTCGTCTCTAGATGTAACGTTTGGTCAATGTCAGCTTACCGTCGTCACATCAGACGGTTGCTTTCATTTCGAGACGAGACACTCCCCTAATAAACGAGGGAGCTGTTTTTCCCCAAAGTTAGGTAAAAACAAACAAATCGGGTTATTGACCTCATTAAAAACTGTCCCGCAGAAAATGTTCACTACTGAATAGCTATTGCTTACATCGTAGTCGTTGTCGTCATCATAACGCTCGCAAAAAATGTTAACTCTACGACTTCTGTGCAGGCACCTGTCAATTCTCTTCTTACTCAAATAAATTCAACTGGCCAAGCGGTTAATGTGTCATGTTTTTTTTCACATTTTATTTTCCAACTTCGCCTCAGGGCTTAGGGTTCGATCCTACCAACTTACCAAAAGTTTTTCTGTAACCCCCACCTCCCTGGTTTCTTTTTGATTCAAGAGCACACACCTTGAAACACCCGGGCAACGCTGGGTACCCCCGCTAGTCTATAATATAAATCTCACCTGTCTGTTTAAATGTATGTATGTATGAATGTTTGTATGTCTGCCTAAAATTTTCGAAAGGGGAGACAGATTTTCGTGAGAATGGTATCATTTTGAAGCTCAGCCCTTTGAACGATGAATATCGAAAGATTAGCCAAAAACATTAATTCCTTCACCCTCAACTGGGCAGTTCCAACAGGGAGGGTCGTTTTTTTTTTGCTGAGTCATTCAACCCTCGACGTCGCATAAAAGGCATTATTTCGACCGCCCGTGACTTCACAACCACAGTAGGCTCATCGATAACAGTGTTTTTTTGTTTTGTTTTCACCTTTTTTCTTCCGACGCATTATGGGTTCGAGCCTGCTTACTACTACTACTACTTTTTGTGCTCACAATTCCCCCCCCCCTTTTTTTGTTTGCTCAATAAACAGCCTTACACACACCTCCACTTCCTTTTCTGCCTTCACATCATGGGTTCGAGCCTGCCTACTTACAACTTTTGTTTTTTTGCTCAACATATACCTCCAAACACACGGGCAACGCCGGGAACTCAGGCTAGTTATATATACATAAGCGTTATTGAAGGATGTTTTGAATAGTCAAGCAAGAAATCAATCATTTGGTTTTTTATTACCAGTGAAATGCAAAGATAGCAAAAAAAAAAAAAAAAAATGGATACCAAACAAAGTGTAAAGTTTAATTGAAAGATTTGCCTATTTCTACAGTCAACGTTTTAAAGAATGAATGAAGAGACCAGTGATTGGAGGTTGGAAACTAGATAGAAAAGCATGTGCTGGGTGAATGAATGAATGTGTAAGGGAGGAAAAGGAGGGAAAAAAGAATTAAAGAAAAAAAAAGAAAGAAATGGAAAATAGTGAGAGTTCCTGTTCCTCACTTCCTGTTCTGCAGCAGTTATCTCCCCTTACTTAAAATTGATGAGTCATGAGAACCGATCCAGAAAATAGAAAGCAACATCATATCAAATAACAGCCAGGGTAAAGTAGAGGTGTGGTTGAGGTCCTTTTATAAAAAGGAAGGGAGAATTTTGAATACACACATAACCCCTCTCCACACAAATCCACACATATAAAGAGTCCTAGAGACAAAAAAAAAAAAAAAAAAAAAAAAAAAGAAAAAGAAAAAGAAAAAGTAGACATATCAGAGAGATACTAATACTCTTTCTATTTTGGATAAGAAAATATTCTAATCAAAAGAAATTCTAGATTAGATATGGAAATTTCTCCAAAGCAAGGATGCTCCGAAGGGAGGCACTTGGCCCCCTGCAGAGGAATTTAAAATAAGAGGAATTTTAGCTATAGGGATAATGGAGAGGGTCGCAATTGAAAGGGCAATTAATCTATATACTCCTATAAATTTTGTTTTTTGTGTATTGATATTCATATTAAACACTCTTTTTTCTATTTATTTAAAAAGAAAATACAACTTTGTTAGGTCATGGAAGTGCATTCATCTGTAAAAGATCTAGCTAAACATTTATTTTAATTACCTATTAGTTTATTTGGCTTTCTTATGGGATGGTCATCTTTAGTTAACCATTACGTGTAATTATATTCATGCAGATTTGCATAAAAAGGTTATAGTAAACACAAACCTCTTTCTATATATATTTATGTAAGCATATATATATATATATATATATATATATATATATTTTTAAAACATTTTGCCTACCAAACTCATGTCAGTTTTGGTCTACAGAGATAGAACTTAATATATAGAGTATAAAAAGGTTATAGTAAACACAAACCTCTTTCTATATATATTTATGTAAGCATATATATATATATATATATATATATATATTTTTAAAACATTTTGCCTACCAAACTCATGTCAGTTTTGGTCTACAGAGATAGAACTTAATATATAGAGTATAAAAAGGTTATAGTAAACACAAACCTCTTTCTATATATATTTATGTAAGCATATATATATATATATATATATATTTTTAAAACATTTTGCCTACCAAACTCATGTCAGTTTTGGTCTACAGAGATAGAACTTAATATATAGAGTATAAAAAGGTTATAGTAAACACAAACCTCTTTCTATATATATTTATGTATATGTTTATGTATTTGTTTAAAAACTTGCCTACCAAACTCCTGTCAGGTTTTGGTCTACAAACATGAAACTTAATATATAGGGTATTCAAATCCATGCAAAACTTTATATTTGGGTTTTAGATGGGGAAAATTGGTGCAAAAGTGAAAATTTAAAGAATGGAATTTGCCAGGTGAAGGTCGAATATATATTAGTGTTGGAACGATTAATCAGAATCGGAATATATATTAGTGTTGGAACGATTAATCAGAATCGGAATATATATTAGTGTTGGAACGATTAATCAGAATCGGAATATATATTAGTGTTGGAACGATTAATCAGAATCGGAATATATATTAGTGTTGGAACGATTAATCAGAATCGGAATATATATTAGTGTTGGAACGATTAATCAGAATCGGAAAAATCAGAACATTTTGGGGTATCAGAATCTGTATCAGAATCGGAAAAATTATAGTCTAATTTCAGATTTCAAATTGATTCTTTTAATTTTTAAAATAAAAAATGAAACAAGCACAAATTGTTTTTTGTTTTTTTTTATTAGAAGTTGTTCCTTTACAACATAAGACTGGGAAGGGCCACAGAATGAGTTATAAATCTCATTTACAGATTTAACATTGGTTAGCAGAATTTAATTTATTTTATTTATTGGTCATTTATAACTTGCATATTGCCTTTGTAATCTAAAATATCTATGTGCACTCATCGGAGGGAGTTCATATGATTATTAACAAGTTTTAAATGCTCTGGGCAGGAGAGGGGGTAAATTCTGTAGGCGCCAGCCATACATTGGGGTGGTTGTCATCGCTTCTGAAATAATTAAAGTTTTATGGCACCTTTTTGAACCCAAGGAAATTCTCAGACTCTCCAAGCCTAATTTAATTTGTAAGCAAAGTAAATATTCTAGAGTTCACTTGCCTATTCAATATCATAGAATTTTAAAAGCTTTTCACACCTATTTGATAAATGGCCATTTGGCATCTATTAGAGACTTCAGACTTTAATATCAAAGATTTAACATGCTTGGATTTTTTTTTCTGGTGCTGGTTTTGTCTGATCACCATATCCTTTAAAATATTTCATGTTTCATTATATTTTGTTTGGTTTTGGCACAAGTGAAAATATATACGAAAATCTCACAAGTTTATCAAAACTTTGGAAGAGCAAACATTAAGAAGTTTGTTAACTAAAAAAAAAAACAAAAAAACTTTCATTTACATTTAAAATACCCAAAACATGAGATTCTCCTTTTTTAGGCAATTATGTGTGAGCATTATTTTAGAATTTAGAATGGGGGTTCAGTTGTGCATATAAATATAATGTAAACTGATCCCATTTCGATACATAACTTTTTAAGGAGTTAAGCAATTTTTACCACTAATTCTAAGGCCAATCAGCAAAATCATAAAATCACATGTAATTGCTATATTTTTCGTATTGCCACCCGTACTTAGGGTTAGTAGTAGGAAATAGGAGCGTGGTTTGTATGACTTTTAACAATACTATATAATAATACGATAGTGTGTGTGTGTTATTTTGTGTGTCACGATTACATTCCAGTAACTATTGTTTAATTATGGATTTCTATTTCTTATAAATAATTTTACCAAGAATTCTTCATAAGTTTTGGTTTCGTTTATAGCTGATAGCAATCAAGTGATTTTTGATTATATAAAAAAAACTCTAGTAACCTTTTAAATGCTAAAGTTGTTTTTAGTTTGTAAAATTGGATTTTAATCATAATTGTATTATAGATTTTAAATTATTGTATGAGCTAAATTTTTAGAAATCATACTTTATAAATGTAATTTACAAGCTGTTTCAATTTTAAAACTATAGGAAAAATATAATAGTGTTAATATACTAAGAAAATCCCTTAGGCGAGATAAATACTCACTTCCCCAAACCTTGAAAGAGTTGAAATTTTTAAATGTATTTCAAAATTTTTAAACGTATTTCGATATAATTAAATGATATTTTGCGTTTTTAATCGATATTGATATAAATTTTAATTTGGAATTTTCATATATAAAAAAAATTAGACTTTTAAATTCAATTGGTTTAAAATTAAAGGCTTTTTTTTATATATAAAAAATTTTATATGAAAAAATTTCAATTGAAATTAGATTTTAAAATTAAAAATTCAAATTTTAAAGTTAATGAAATCATCATCATCACCCAATAAATAAACGGGGGAGGGGGGTAGCAAAACGAGAGTTAAACGTGAACTCGTGATGTATATATAGTTTCCACTTCCGGTTATAAAAATTGATGAGTATTGGCTGAAGAGAGCTTGATATGGATATCTAAAAGGGTCCTAATTATCGGGCTTGAATCTGACGGTAACAATGACTTATTTAACAACTTTCTGTACACAAAATACAAAATATAAATACGATCTTAATTTTCGGATTTTCCTTTTAATTGAGCACTCTGCTGGATTTCTTTTTCAAAAAAAAAACACTAATCATATATATATATATATATATATATATATATATATATATATATATATATATAATTAATGTTTTTTATATTGTGTTAAATTCTATACTAAGTCTGCTTAGTAGTTGATCATCGCCCAGCAAAAGATGTTAGACAGGAAATGTCAGAGTTACTGACCTTGTACTAAACTAGACCAGATGAATAGTCTAAAAAATTACTTATATAAATATT
This sequence comes from Euprymna scolopes, assembly GCF_053919585.1. NCBI lineage: Eukaryota > Metazoa > Mollusca > Cephalopoda > Sepiida > Sepiolidae > Euprymna > Euprymna scolopes. The sequence continues at coordinate 191,074,666 of NC_136483.1, forward strand.
TATTGTTACCCTTTTCTCAAAAGAACCCTCACCTCAAAAAAATGTAAAAATGTTAAAGTAAACTTTAATGAACTATGAACGAACATGCTAAGAATTTTGTAATCTTTCACCAAGAACTTAATTTATTATCATATCTGTAAAGAGACAGCGTTTGATGTCAATTCCAACAGTTACTAAATTTCTTTTCGTTTGACAAAACAGCAGCAGACTTCACAAATCTAATTGACAAATTTCAGCTGCTTTGAAAGAATCGTGAAAAAAAAAAAAATAATAATAATTCAAAGCTAATTTACTATTCTGAACAAGAAGTGCATTTTAAATCACATCACACAAACACGCACGCATGTGCAAAAAGCACACATTAAGGATATACCACTATTATAATTGTTTATATGTCTATTTTTGTCTTTTTAGCTGAAAATTATAAAGATTAAATATAAGTATAAATAGAAGATATATTTGGAATAAGGTTATTTCACATGCTTCAGTTGTTGTACTTGTCAGGCATTTTTTAAGCAAAAGAATTTTTCTCAGAAACAAATAAAGTTGAAAAAATAAAATTACCAATTTTGGAAGAGTGAATATTTTCTTGAAAACTTTCTTTTTTTTTTGTTTAAATTATTTCAGAACTGGTACCATAGAAAGGAAATAGAAATTTGACTACCGTAATGACCAGTAAGATTGGGGGGAAAAAATTGTTTTAAATGCACCAATTTGGTCGATAGTGACCCCAAGGAAATAAATATTACAGAATTTTCTTAAAGAATCATCTTTAAATAACTAATCAGCATGTTAACTTTTGTAGCCATTTTCAAATTAGCCTCGAGTTAGTGTAGAGAAACAACCAGAGTAATTTTCATTTTTAAAGTTAGATTGTACATAAGTTTTGTCAAAAATAATGTTCAATGCAATGGTCATATTCATTAGAATTGTTTAGAAACGGGGCTGAGCAGAATTTTTTCAGGATTATCCTAAACCTAAGTTTAAATTAGACAGAATCTGGTGACAGTGACCTTGTACTAAACTAGACCAGATGAATAGTCTAAAAAATTACTTATATAAATATTTATTGTTACCCTTTTCTCAAAAGAGAATTAGAAGAAATAATTTTCCATGAGGCATGATGGGAATAGAAATTTCATGTTATAAAACAGACAAATTTCACAACGAACCTGATGACGAAATCCATCTTGTTTTGCATATAGTACAAACAGTAAAATTCCAGCAGATTGTCATGAAACAAAATGGCTGACATATGATTGATGGATGTCTATTGCCAGTGGAGTTTGGTTAGGCTCTCTCGTTAAATATCATAGGTCATGGCAAGTAAAATGAGGTTAATTATAGGTTGGAAGAAGAACGTTCTGCGCTGACATTTGACAAGTTTTTGCCAATTTTATTTTTAAAAGTTTTAAATAAGTTACATAATCTATTAATTTCAGTTTTTAATAAATATAGCCATGTCCTGATGAATAATCTATGAGAAAAACAAGCTATAATGCTAATCTTAAAAATACATTGAGTTCAAAAGTTGAATAAAAATCTGATTTTAAAAGATATAATCAAACAAATATCTTCAAAAACTAACACTTCTAAATTCAATCATACACATTGGTAAATTTCAGAAAGAAAAATAACGTTTTAACCGAGACCGATCTTTTGAAATACACAAGATGTGCGGTTCACATTTTGATCCTAAAATAATGGATCACATGACTAAATCCAAGGAACTAGCGGGGCTACCTGGCATTGTCCTGTGGCAAAAAATACAAAATAGAAGAGAAAAAGGTGTCTTAAATATTTCTACTATTTGTAATAAATGTGTTCAAAAGTTGAATGAAAATCTCATTTTAAATTAAACATTTTCAAAAACTAAGACAAATATTTCTAAACTCAATCATATACGTTCACAAATTTAGGAAACAAAAAATAGTATTTTAACTTATTTATCGCAAGTACATAAGCAGTTCTAGAGATGTAAGTTTCAAATAAAATAATGAATCAAATTACTAAATCTAAAGAACTAGCAGGATTACTTGAAATTGTCCGGAGCTATGGAATACAAAATTCTAGAGATAAAAAAATGTTAGCGACATCTTTTTTTTACCATCCACTTTATCTCTTGCAACTGGTACTATAGAAAGGAAATAGAAATTTGACTACCGTTTGATTTCAGTGTTATTTTTGTAACAGTGACTAGTAAGAATGGAACAAAAAATTGTTTTAAATGCACTAATTTTGTTGATAGTGACCCGAAGGAAATAAATATTACAGAATTTTCTCTTATTATAACCAAGTCAGGTTCATACCAAATCCGATGATGTAATGTTTGTAAGTGTATCTTGCTCTGTATCTGACTTTTAGCCAAACACACAGAATTACAACATTCTTTTATATAAAGTGTAACCAGTTTTAATGCTCGTGTAGAAATACATCAAGTGGGGATATATTTATTCAGTTAATTACACCATTGAAAAAAAAAAAAAATTTTTTTTTAAATAACGACAAAATGCTATTTCAACATTAAAAATAGTTTTATATTTTTGTTTTCCTACTTTTACATTCTTTAACACATCATTAAGTTCAGATTCATTTTGACGCTCATCTGCCCATGAAATCCATTCTTTATGCCAGAATTATTATTAAGAATATGATTTAGAGTTTTTTTCTTTGCAGAATTAAAATAAGTGGAACATAATGAGCCCTTAAGAAAAAAATCAGGAAGGGAATAAATAGGAATTTTAAAGATAACATTTGCTGAGAACGAGAAGGCAAAAAGTAACAGGTTATTATTTGTATTTTTTTTTTTTTTTTTTTTTTTTACAGTGATCACCACTTATCAAGGCTCGGAAGCCACTCAGGGATAAGGATTATTGCAAGTACATTACGTTAGTGTGGAGATTTGATGAAGTGTTTACTTAAGGGGGCGGTTCATTAGGAATTTGTTAACATTGGACTTGAAGACATTCAAGTTGTAGTCCGGTGGGAAGCAGGCAGACGGAACAGAGTTCCACAGGCGTGCAGTTCTAAGAAAGAAGCTCTGTTCATGGAATCCGCGTTTCGATCTAGGCACAGATATAGAGTGGTGGAAATTTTTCACAGTGGATTCATCTAGACGGGTGTTTTTTGTGAAAGATTGGTGAGGGGGGACCAGAGATTGGAGTTCAGACGAGCACCTGCCATGGAAATAACGATAAAACAAGGATAGGCTCGCAACGTCTCTTCTGTGATAGGCTGTTTTTAGCAGCTCCTGCCCAGATATGGCAACAGTATTCCATCCTTGGACGTACTTGGCTTTTATATAGATAGAGAATTGCATCAGTAGTGAGATATCTTCTGGAGCGGTAAAAGGATCCCACCATCTTTCCAGCGACCTTGGCAACAGACTTGATGTACGTGTTCCATTTCAGATCAGGAGTAAAGGTCATATATTTTTGTATAGAAAAATAATGTTTTGCTATGAAGAAAGTAACAAAATATGTACCAAGTAGCATACTTTGCACTGCAAAGTCACCAAAACCTGGGTCATTGTAGCGTGAAATATGGTCCTGTGCAGTTTTAGGATGTCCATCCCCCCCCAGGCTTTGCCTTTTTTCACCCTTTGAAAAGGGTTTAGTTTATTGCTAATCACCTGAGACGCTCTTACCTAATGGAGCTGCTCAGGTTTTTTTTTTTTTTTTTTTTTACAAACGAGTGTGCTCTTCCTATAGATTGCTGGACGCTTCAATCTCAATTCTTCGACCTGATGTCAAATCTTCACGCTATGGAAAGGAGATAATCTTTTATTAAACAGAGCTTGGTCCTTACCTGTATACATTACCAGCCAGTGACCAATTACATTTTTCACTTACAGTAATAAACCATTTTTATATTTGTATGGTGGCAATTCCAGTTATTCCTAAATATCTTACGAAACGTTTACATATGTTAAAAACTCAACGTTGACAAACTTTTTATACTTAAATAAAATGGTATTCATACGTTTCCAACCCATTTCCCAGACCAGCAAGAGCAACACGCATCACTTCTAGATCCGTTTCTGACCACAGTTCCAAGGATTGTATAACGAATGCACACAGCCCACTTGGGAACGCTGATCATGCAGTGATAATGGTTGAAATCGTCCTAAACTCTAGAGCCAAAACTGAAGAGCCATTACTCAAAACAACGAGATATTATAAAAAGGCTGAGTCTGAAGCCATCAGAGATCTCATCAGAGATGCCCCATGGGGAAATATCTTTTCTCTTCCTGCTGAACAGTGCACAAATGAGACCACCGAATGGTTCAAAATGGCAATTGAAGCACATGTTCCCACGCAAAAATTTTATAGCAAGCCCCCACTCTCCCCAATGGTTTACTTCTACTTGTGCAACTGCCATTGCTTAAAGGCAGCATGCGTCCCACAGATTTAACCGACATAAGTCCAGTTCAAACAGACAGAAGTATATAGAAGCCAGAAGTAACTGTAAGAAAGAAATAGCGACAGCTAAGAGAGAATTTACTGAAACCACTAAAAAACGCACTGAAGCACAGAAATTATGAACCCGTGATTTCTGGAAAATCTACAATAGTGTAGTAAATAATGGGCAATCAACAATTCCCCCACTATCCAACAATCATGAGGTTATTTGCTCAGCAACCGAGAAGGCTAACATACTTGTCAATCAGTTTGCCTCCAACTCCACATTGGACCACCCCCTAACCACCCCCTCCCAGACTTTCCTTTGCGGACAGATGCCACACTAGACGATCTGAAAAATCACCCCTTCTTAGGTGCATGCTATCATAAAAAATCTTGACACTTCAAAAGCATGTGGACCTGATCTCATCCCAGCTGTGCTATTAAAAAAGTGCTCCGCCGAAGTGGCTCCAGTTCTCTCCAAACTTTACAACAAATGCCTTAATGAATCTTGCTTTCATGCCTGCTGGAAAATTGCTTCTGTGGTACCAGTTTTCAAGAATTTGGTGCAAGAACTGATCCATTAAATTATCGCCCAATTAGCCACCTCCTACTTTTTGCCAAAATATTTGAGTCCATAATTAACCAAGCTCTAGTCCATCACTTTACAGACGCTAAACTTCTGACCGACCAACAACATGGATTTAGGCAAACCTGTTCCACAGCAGACATCCTAACTGTAATCTCTGAACATATATACCATTCATTGGACAACGCAGGGGAGGGTAAAGCGGTAACTCTAGATATATCTAAGGCTTTTGACAGAGTATGGCATGAAGGTCTTCTCAGGAAAATCAGACCATACAGTATCACTGGACAAATACTTAACATAATTAAATCCTTCTTAGATAAGAGAAAAATCCAGGTTGTCCTCGATGGTCGAACATCTAAACAATATGATACAAATGCGGGAGTGCCTCAGGGGTCCTCTATTATTCCTAATATTCATAAATGACCTCCCTGACAAAATTGTCTCTTGAGATGGGTATATATGCTGATGACACCACGCTCTATAACAGACACGACAGGAAAAAAAATGAACACACATCTAAGGAAATGGCAGAAACACTAGAGGATGACCTCTAATCTGTAGTGAAATGGGGACAAAAATGGATGGTCACATTCAATAATTACAAGAAAACTTTTCTACTATTAATAGCAATGGCCAGACTATCTGAAAGTACTTCTTTTAAACTCCTCGGCCTAACGTTCACAGAAAACATTGCATTGAGAGCATTGCTAGGACCGTTACAAAGAAGGTAGTCGCCAACCTGATAGGTCCTGAACTGTCATCTAAGCTTCAGCCTCTGTCCCACTGACGAAATGTTGATCCCTCTGCCTGTTCTACAAGTATTTTAATGGTGGATGCTCTGACGAACTACAAGCACTTGTACCCCCTCGACGTAAACAGCCCCTGAAGTAGAGATCCCTAGATGTAAGAGATCTTTTTACTCTAGTAGTTTCTTCCCCAGAACCGCTAGACTTTGGAATTCCCTTCCGGGTCCCTACTTTCCCAATTGTACTGGCATGCTGAAGTTCAAGTGTAACGTGAACTGACATCTTGCTGCTCAACTCCCTACGTAGTACCCCTGTAGCTTATGGCCCTGATAGTAACCCCCTACATCAAAGTGGCAATGTGCCTTGTTTGGGGTGAAATTGTAATAAAAAAAAAAAAAATTTTAATTAAAAAAATTAATGTGATTCAAAAATAAAGACCATAACAAAAAAAAATAAAAATATTTAACTCATCTCTGTTCCAGTTATTGGAATGAAAAATATCTAAAATAATTCAGATTATACATTAATTAGTAGAATATCCGTCCCAAGATAGCTAGAATGAATTCCTCAAGCAGAACAGTTTAGCACTACTTATGTCACTTTCCTGAGATTAAAATCAGGATATAATGTTCTTAAATCTTACATTTAGAATTCTTATTCCAATCTTGATCAAAATCTATTACACCTAAAATTTAAGGATTAGGTTTAAAATGAAAATGAAATTCAGAGAATCTTGTCTTATGACTGAATTAAATTTAAAGAAAATTCAAAATATTTGAATATTTAGATTGTGGCCTCTAAATACCCTTTAAATATCAATATCCATCGAGCATAAAAACTCTTTGGGTTTCAAAGGGATTCTACTAAAATAGTCATATTTCAAAAAACTAAAGCACTTTAAATCCTTAAAATACCACCATTTTGTTTACAAATGGATATACTTTGACATGGATTAATAAATAATACTCTAAAGTTTTATGCAACTAAACTGCTAAAAATGTTAACCTTGCCAACAGGTCATTTTTGCAACTTCTGGGATGAATAAGGATGCTTTTTAAAAGTTTGTTACTCTTCCTCTGAGAAATTTCCTCATGAAATATGGAAACCAATTAGCAAAGATGAACCCCTTACAAAAAAAAAATAAATAAAATAAAAAACTGGCGGATACATTTTTTTGTTTGTAATGCTTAAGAGAATAGTTCACCATAATGAGTATTGGACATTTTTGTAAAGAATAAATTTTGTACCTCAACTGATGAGTAAATCAATCTTTTTACCCTTTTTTATCTATTAAAATACTGCTTTTAAATAACTCCAATATCATATACAAAGTATTATACAAGGTAATCTTAACCTTGCCATCATTCTAATAACCTAGAAGGCGGATTGAACCAACTGATCTTCTTTGTCAAAATGAAATATAATCTGGCTCAGTCTTAGGAGGTGCACTCTCTCAAGCATTATCTTCTTATTTAGTGGTTATTACCAATTGTCTGAGGCACCCTACCACAAAATATTGGCAGATCCATTTTCGGTTATTTTTGCACCTAACCTGATTGCCTCTTAGGAGAGCTGATTTGTCCCATCTAACCTTATGCCGTACCTTGCTGCAGTGGGAAATGATGGTATACAAGCAGTTTTAGTCTCTTAGGATCACATATCAAGTTGCCAAAGAATTTCTGATTTTGAAGAAAACTGAGAATAATGCTTGTATCAATCCAAAGACAACATTTTTCTGTCAAGTTTGCTATAAATAAGAAATGACGTAAACAATGTGATGAATGCTGAACAATGAAACACCATTAACTGATGGGTAGCGCTTTGAATAAAAAAAATAAACTATTAATCTTTACTTAAAATTCCATTATGCGTTAAAGTTATCTGTTGACATTATTCCGTTGTCGTAATCCGAGTACCAGAGAAAACAGGTAAATCTTAAACAAGTATTACAGACAGAAAAGGTTTACTAAACAAAAGATGTAAGGTGAACAGAGTAGTTTAGCAATCAGTTGAACTAGCAAATCACGTGATATCTCGATTTTTTATAGGGGAAACAGAAGATTGGCCCAGTCTCCTTGGAAGTAATCAAGGGACAAAAGTGAGATGGCCTAGAAGAATTAAATCTATACTCCTATAAATTCGTTTTTCTTTTGTGTGTATTGATATTCATATTAAAAACCCTCTTTTCTATTTATTTAAAAGGAAAATACAATTTTCTTATATATGGGTTCTGGAATTGCATTCATTTTTTTTTTTTTTTTTTTTTTTACTCGCATTCATCCCTAACAAGGCATATCGCCACTTGGATGTAAGGGGCTACTATTTGAGACCATGCCTAGGAAAGATTAACAAGATGTTGGTTTACGTTACATTTAAACTTCTGCATATCAGTACAGAAAGGGAAGCAGGTAGCAGGAAGGGAATTCAAAAGTCTAGCTGTTTGAGAGAAGAAACTATCAGAATAGAAAGCTTGAGACCTAAACAGTGAAGGGATGAGATTTTATTGCTGAGCAGGTTTGTCGGAGATATATACGTTGAAGGATCACAAGTGCAACGAGTTGTTCAGAGCACATTCCATTAAAATATTTGTAAAAAAAATATTTTCCATTAAAATATTTGTACAGAGGTGCGACGTACATGGGTGTATGGTGGCCTTGTAGATGTTCAGGATACTCTCAGGTGTGATTAGTTTTCTAGCTCAATAGAGGGAATCCACCTTCTTTGCAACAGCTTTCACCATGCACTCAATGTATTTGCTCCAGTTCATATTGTTTGTGAATGTTAGACCGAGGAGTTTGAAGGAAGAATTCTCAGATAGGGTGTGATTTGTCATAGATAGTGGTGGTTAGAGGGGCATTTTGTAATTGTTTAAGCAAAGCAGTTTAGTCTTACTAGCATTAAATGTTACCATGCATTCGCAGCCCCATTCCATTATAGTCTGGAGGTTAATTTCTAACGATTCTGTCATTGTCTTAGATTTATGTACAGCCATTCTTCCCTCATGCCTGTTATAGAGTATTGTATCATCAGCAAATATATCCATCTCTGACACTATATTATCAGGGAGGTCGTTTATGAATATCAGGGATATCAGGTGGTCCAAGGATCGACCCCTAAGGCACTCTTGCAATAATGTTATGCTGCTTGGCTTGGATGTACGTTTGTCAATGACAACTTGAGTAGTTCTATTGTTGAAGAAGGATCTACTACTTTATATAATTCCAGTTATACCATATGATTTAGTTTTCATTAGCAGCCTTTTGTAACAAGACTTTGTCAAAGGCCTTGGATATATCAAGGGCTACAGCCGTGGCTTTGCCCACCTTATCCAGTGCATGGTATATGTGTTCAGAGAGGACTTAAAATATCCGCAGCAGAACAACATTGCCTAAATCCAAACTGTTTGTCAGAGAGATTTTCTTTTGTGAGGTGGTGAATTAGTGCTTGATTAATTAAGGTCCCAAAGATTTGAAGAAGAGGGTAAGGAGACTGATAGGGCAATAATTGAGAGGATCTGTCCTTTCACCAGAATTCTTGCACACTGGTCCACAGAGGCCATCTTCCAGCTATTAAGGAAGCAGGATTCAACAAGGCATTTATTGTAGAACTTGGAAAGTACAAGGGTTAGCTCAGCTGAGCATTTCTTAATTAGTACAGCAAGGATGAGATCAGACCCACATGCCTTGGAGGTGTCTAAGTTTTTTATGATATCGCAGACATGAGAAGGGGTGATTTTTACATCATCTAGTATGGCTTTAGTCTGCATAAAGAAAGTTGGAAGATGTTTGTTGGCTTTAAGGTGGAGTTGGAGGCAAATCGCCAGGCAAGCATTTCCGTCTTCTTCGTTGCCGTGCTTGTTGGATAGTGGAGGAATTACTGATTGCAATTTATTCACTACACTAATATAGATTTTCCATCAATCACAAGTTCTTATCTTTTGCAATTCTATGTGTTCCTTGATTATTTCAGCATGGTTTCTTTTGGCTATCGCTATTTCTCTCTTACAAGTCCAAATTCCCTATATATCAAGTCCAAATCTATATACCAAAAATTGAGAGCAGAGTTTGGTAGAGACCATTCCACAAACACAAGGTCAATTATATATACAGTAGAACCCCGGAATACGGCATTAAAAATTAGTAACAAAATACAGTACAGAATATAATACACATGTATATAATCAAATAACATAATAAATTACACCATAAGGTGGAGAAAATACTGTAACCAGGGTCCAGAAAACATTGTATTCTACATCGTAACCTGAAAACCACCATATCCTGGAGTTCTACTGCATATATATATGTTAATTTTAATAATTTCACCTGCCTGTTTTTTTTGTTTTTTGGTATTTAAATTATGTTTCCTCTGAAATTTCTCCTTCCATTTTGCTGTACCAAAAATTTACTTATATATATATATATATATATATATATATATATATATATATATACTAGAACTTTTTCATCCTAAATGCTACACAACGTAAAGTATACATAAATAAAATTGAGCATAATAATTAAATGAAGCCAAGCATCTAATAAGAAGCCATAAAAAATGAATAATTAAAGTTCGTTTTACAAAATAATATGCAAATTCGTTAACCATTATGAAGTCTCTCGTATATCCATGACCGAGTATATTAAGTTTGTTTTCATAATTTTTAAATTGAAAAAGTAGGCTTTTAATATCAATATCAGTGTGATAAAAACTCAATGTGTATAGATATAAAATTTTATTTGTACAAATAATTAAATAAAACAATTTAATTACAACACTGAAGAAAAAAAATAGAAAATACTATTGACAAAACCAAAAAGAAAAGATATTAAGTTTATAATCTGAACATAGAATCAAATGTTTTTTTTTAAAAAGGTAATTGCTCAGTAAGCAAAGCTTCATCATCACAAATCTGAGTAAATGTGAATGTGATAATATAAGTTGTCAATCTTGTGCAAACAAGAATTGTGTAAGGCCATTGGCAAGATTTTTTTTCCTTGCTTCTAAACAAACATTTCGTTAATCCATTCAATATCTCAAGGGTAGTTTTCTAATTATGTCCTGTTTGAACCAAAGGGATATAATCCCAGATACACAAGCTAAAAAGACATTAATTAATTAAATATAATATAATATATACATGTATATATCAAATATGACTCAATGTTCAGTGGGTTGTTATTATAATGAGAAGATTGACGACACTTATATATATATATATATATACACACACACACACCAAAAAAAAAAAAATATATATATATATATATACATCAAAATGTTTTTTTTTAATCAGATATATATATATATATATATATATATATATATATATACACATTAAAAACCGACATTTTTGCACCAACCTAATATTTTATTAGCTCCTTACATCCAGTGGCTCTATATGCCTTGTCTGGGGTGATTCCATTAAAACTACCTACATGACCATGAATGATGGAAAACATTGACGTCACCAGATTTGGGGGGAGGGGGAAGAAAAGAAAAACACAAACTGACCATAACCCTGAAAAATTTTGATTTTAAACAAATAAATGTTTTTTTCTTTTTTTTTCTTTTTTTTTTTTTTTAAATTGTTTAGTACTGGCTTTCGAAATGTGAACTTATGAATTACATATTTCGATTTAACTTTGATGTGTTCGCACAGTGACTAAAATGTCTCAAAATGGACATCATTAGGTTTTGATCAAGATACACGAAAAGTTAAATTTACACAAAACAAGTACTCCGAGAACAGAAATATGCCAAGAATAAAATTGCTAAAATTTGCATCTTTTTCACAAATATCTTCTAAGTAAAACTCCCCCTCCCCCACCCTCACTTTTAAGAAAGCAGGTGATTAATTATTCCTTCATATGTTGGTTCACTTTGCAGAATCTGAGAATTTTTCTTAATTTCATTTATAATATAAATCTCACCTGTCTGTTTAAATGTATGGGTGTATGTATTGACTAGCCTTAATTTAAACTTTTGTCACTTCCAGTTTGGCGATGGGCGCAACAGCAAAACATCACTTTTTTTTTTTTTAAACGTTCTTTTCCTCCTTCGCCTGTCTGCCTACTACCACTTTTTTTCTTATTTTTGCTCAACACACACCTCCTAAAATCCAGGCAACGCCGGGCATCCAGGCTAGTTAATAATAAATGAACTCACTTTTTGGTTACTTCTCATCCTTTTGTGTTTTGGTGAACTGATACAATGGAATGAAAAAAAAAAAAAAAAGAGTTTAAAGTAATCCCAGATGCAGCAGCAACTTACCTAAAAAAAATAAAAAAATTACACTTTAAAATGACAAAGTAAAAAAATCTGGTAGAAATGATATAAAAAATACACATTAAAAAAAATCAAGCATTTAAGATTTTACTTTTTCTTTTGAAGAGTCAATCGACAATTTTGGCACATAAGAACGATGTCAGATAAGTTTCAAAATTAAAATTGTCCTGTCATTTCCAAGATGATGGTGTGATCTTATATCCTGCAAAATAAGGAATCTGAATGGAGGGCCATATAGCATCCTTATGGGACATAATATTTTAACTGGCCAAAAGATCTTTAAATTCTCTGCAGATAAATATTGGATATAGCAAGTGTAAAAAAATTAAATTCAAATTAAATTGAACTTTGATACTTACTCAGACTTAATGAGTTGCCTCCCTTGAGTTTGAAGAGTGCATTTGAACACTAAGATGGAGAATTAGATAAGCACATATGTTTAACAGACAAAATGTGAATCCACATTTAAATCCAACAAAATACTTCTTTACTAATGATAGGTTGATTCCAATTATGTCCCAATTCCGATACAATTACTGATTCTCATTATAAAATCGTCTAAAAAAGTAAAATTTTACTGGGTTGAGGGGGGGGGGGGTCATCATTCATATTTTAATGTAACTTTCCTTTTAATTTGACATACTTTTTAATGTTTTTGCTTTATGTGTTGCATCCAAGATTTTTATAAACCCATTACGAGCTTTTCATCGATATTTTTCGTGTTTTTTTTGTTTTGTTTTTTATTATTATCCACTCATGTCATTTTTACCTAAATTCGTTATGATCTATTTAGTCTTACTGATAATTTGTAATCAATATAGTTATCATTGGGCCAAGCAATACAAAATTCACTTTTAAATAAATTTAGTATTAGGCAATGGAAGAAAGCACAAAGGACAAGTGAAGACTTTCTTTCCCTCCTTAAAATCAATCACTTTCTCTGTGTTACCCAAAAGGCAGAAAAAATATATATAGGAGAACGAAATCAAATACTTTAATTTTTCACTGATGAAGATCAATATCTGGTGATTAAAGTAATGATATTAGGATTCTGTTTATGAATAATAAAAAAAAATATTAATGAGGATTAAATATAAAAATCTCTGAAATCAATTGAAAATAACCTTGTTTTAAAAACACATATTTGCCTTATGCGATTGACAGAAACAGATTTTAATGTAGTTTGTAGTTAGAAAAAAAAAAAAAGAAAAAAAAAGCTATCAATCACAAAATTGTGTGGAAGTGATGACTTCATTTTATATCTAAGATTAATTTGATAAAATTTAAAAAAAAAAAATCTATTTTACTTGCATTCCAGACAGACACAACATATCAGCAACAAAAGTGTTTTGTATATTTTTTAATTTACATTTTTGTTGTTTAATTCATTATCAAATTGGACAGTATATTTTAATATGAATATTTAAAAAAAAAAAAATTTCTAAATAAAAAAAAAAATCTTTTAATGTACAGTTTAAAAAAAACTTATCTCCCTTAATTCTGCTTAGTTTTTAAGGCAGGGTCCTGTATTTACATTAAAAATTAACAGCTTGACAGAGAGGTTAATGTCTCTCTTGTTATATTTAAGGTATGACAATTTATAATTGATATGAATTTTAAGTCCAAAGGCTTTAAAAGCAGACAGATAATTTTTTGTCTTTAGAAAAAAAAAAAAAAAATCAACTTTTTCACTTTTTAATAGATTATTTATTTATGGATTTAAAGGTGGACGAACTTTTTCTGAAATTCATTTTTGATCATTTTCAAGAATGGATGAATTTTTTTTTTGCTCCAAAGTTAAAAGTATTCAAGTGGATTGAACCACTGATTGCTCAAATTCAGTAATGTTCCTTGCAGAAAATTTCTACATAACTGGGAAACAAGAAGGACGATGCCATATCCATTTTGAAGATTTTTTTCCCCATAAAACACACTTAATTGAATGATTTCATCTTAAATGCACAAATAAATGTTATTGTAAGAAGTAACATAATACAGATAACTAACTACTTATTAAATTCGTTCAGTATTTTTAGACAATATACAAATGCACACACACATTTCATATATATATATATATATATATATATATATATATATATATATATATATAAAAATTGAATAAATTACCATATTTAATTATCATCAAAAATTCAAACAAGGAATTATAATAAAAAAAAATCTTTAACCCATAAATTTTCAAAGATACAATCTTTTCATCGGAGGATAAACATAAAAAAAAAAAGTATCACTGATTAGCATAAATATGAATATATATCTGTTAAATCCAAGGTAGCTAATCAGTGGCTTGGCTCCCACCAGTTTTGGCAAATAACAAATAGGATCCTGAACAGAAGTGTGCATTCTATCTCAACCATTATCAATGGACCAGAGGTCATCTCGTCAGCGTCAGACAAGGCCAAACTATTTGCAAAGAACTTTGCAGCTAATTCTACCCTATGCGACGAAGACCATCAACTCCCCATATTTCCTCCTATAACACAGAACAAGCTAGGTAACATACAAATAGCCGTGCATGAGGTCGCCAAGGTAATCAAGAACCTAGATTCCAGTAAAGCAACTGGCCCTGATGGCATCCCAATTATAGTGTTAAAAAAGCTTCAAACAGAGCTTGCTCCCATACTTACGAAACTATTTAAGCACTGCCTTAAGGAGAAGTGCTTTCCGACTCCCTGAAAGACCTCATCAGTTTGCCCTGTATTTAAGAATTCAGGTGATAAGTCATCTCCCTATCGGTACAGACCAATAAATCTCCTGTGTGTTATGAGTAAGTTGCTGGAATCCATATTAAATAGAGAAATAGTCAACCACCTCAGCAGGAATAACTTTCTTAGTGACACACAATATGGTTTCCGCTCTGCAAGATCTACCGCAGATGTGCTGATGGTTATATCCACAGGATCAGTGAATCTCTTGACAAAGGCTTCCTTTCTAGGGCAATTGCTCTTGACATATCAAAAGCCTTCGACAAGGTATGGCATAAGGGTCTACTTCACAAGATTTATAGCTACGGTATAACTGGAAATGTTTTCTCAATCATTAAATCATTTCTCTCCGATAGGCTCACAAGAGTAGTGGTTGATGGACAAAAATCGGAGGCCTACAATATAAATGCTGGAGTCCCTCACGGGTCAATCCTGGGCCCAACTCTCTTCCTGATCTACATCAATGACCTCCCTAAACACATACTTAAATTATTCATTGACATCTATGCTGATGACACGACCATCTACGGCAACACATCAAAGGCTGTAAATGACAAAGTTCTCTCTGATTCTCTCTCCTCTGATCTCGAGCGCGTGGTTCAGTGGGGGAAGATGTGGCTGGTTACCTTTAATGCATCCAAAACCAAACTCCTATCCCTACATCATCAACACTCTGATCCCCATCTGGCATCAATTGTGGTGGATGGCTCTCGTCTGGGTGAGGCCCCGTGTTTTGACAAGCTTCTGGGTTTGACCTTTACTCCTGATCTGAAATGGAACACGTACATCAAGTCTGTTGCCAAGGTCGCTGGAAAGATGGTGGGATCCTTCTACCGCTCCAGAAGATATCTCACTACTGATGCAATTCTCTTTCTATATAAAAGCCAAGTACGTCCAAGGATGGAATACTGTTGCCATATCTGGGCAGGAGCTGCTAAAAACAGCCTATCCTGCCTTGACAAAGTACAAAATAGACTTTGTGGCTTAGTGGGGGATGCCCTTTTCTCTACCCTGCAACCTTTCTCCCACAGAAGAGACGTTGCGAGCCTATCCTTGTTTTATCGTTATTTCCATGGCAGGTGCTCGTCTGAACTCCAATCTCTGGTCCCCCCTCACCAATCTTTCACGAAAAACACCCGTCTAGCTGAATCCACTGTGAAAAATTTCCCCCACTCTATATCTGTGCCTAAATCAAAACGCAGATTCCATGAACAAAGCTTCTTTCTTAGAACTGCACGCCTGTGGAACTCTGTTCCGTCTGCCTGCTTCCCACCGGACTAGAACTTGGATGTCTTCAAGTCCAATGTTAACAAATTCTTAATGAACCGCCGCCTTAAGTAAACACTTCATCAAATCTCCACACTAACGTAATGTACTTGCAATAACCCTTATCCCTGAGTGGCTTCCGGGCCTTGATAAGTGGTGATCACTGTGTAAAAAAAAAAAAAAAAATTATATATATATATATATATATATATATATATATATATATACTAGCTGTACCCGGCCACGCGTTGCTGTGGCTCAGTTTGTTAAAATGGAACACATGTGAAAGTAGAGAAAAGTTTGATTCTTTTTTTCAAGAGAATGTACAAATTATTTATTTTTTTTTTACAGATGTTAAGAAAATAAACAGAAAAATACTTCCATTATTAATTATGCAAAAAAATAAATAAAATGTTGATTTAGTGTTTCAATATGCTTATAAATTACGATAAAACTTGCTGAGTATGCACTGTTTTACGGTTGTTGTAAAAATGGAACGGAAACTTAAATTTCGCTTCATTTTAATCTTTCTTAATTTTTTAATTGTGCCCCCTCAAACGAATATAATCAAAACAGTAAGATTCAACAATTGTACTTTATGTATATAAAACACAAAATATTTATTAAAAAAAAAAATTAAAAAAAAAAAAAAGTTAATAACGAAAGGGAAATAATTCCATTTTTAAACGAAAAATTCAGTTTACCTAACTTACTGTATTAATGCTATTTTTTTTAAGCAAGAAAAAAAAAAGGTAAATGTCCAGATACGCTACTACAGAACACCGACTACTCTAATTTGTTTTTGTATAGGTAATTGAGGTCGCTGACAACGAATCTGATAGTCAAACTTGGGGCAAATTTACCGTTTGCATGGTATTTACCCCTGAACCCACGAACTTCTTTCCACCATTTTGCAGCTTCCGTTTATGCTACGCGCATGCACGCTGTAGCATAAACGACGGCTTCACTAAGCAAACTACGTTGGAGGGAGGGGATTTTTTTTTTTGAGGAAATAGAATTTTCTAATTTTCAAAAATACATTATAGCGTTTTGTGGGTGGAAAATTTAAAATTAGCTGAAAAAGAAATAAAATAAGAAAAGGAAAGCACACCAAGTTGGAGTAGGGGGGGGGTAATTTATCTGGGTTTTTTTTTTGTTTTTTTTTACCTGGAACATCGAATTTTCAAATTTTCCGCGCGCCCCAACATCACATCCCCCCCCCAACAAATTAGAGTGGTCGGTGGGGTTTGTATTACTGTACACATAGATTCAAAAAAGTTGTCAAAAAACAAATATATAACAAATAAATGTTATCAAAAGCAAGATAAGTTACTTTTCTACCAAACTGGATATATTTTTCGTGTTTTTATTCAATGTAACATGTTTATTCAGCTCGAAAAACATACAGTGTTTACCGATGTATTCGAAAATTCAAGATGGCATCTGATTCTCTCTTTAACACGGTAAGTTTGGGAAAAGGTGTTATAAATAAAAACCCAGATAAAATACTGTTAAAAACTCGCTCAATATATGTTACCGTGACATAGGTTGACATATATTCGGCGGGTTTTTAATAGTATTTTGTAGAGTTTTTTATTTATAATACCTTTTTCCAAACTTACGGTGTTAAAGAGGGTGTGAGACGCCATCTTGAATTTTCAAATACATCGGTAAACACTGTATGCTTTTCGAGCTGAATAAATATGTTACATTGAATAAAAACACGAAAAATGTATCCAGTTTGGTAGAAAAGTAACTTATCTTGCCTTTGATAACATTTATTTGTTATATATTTGTTTTTTGACAACTTTTTCGAATCTATGTGTACAGTAATACAAACCCGTATTTTGTGTAGTTTTTTATTTATAACACCTTTTTCCAAACTTACGGTGTTAAAGAGGGTGTGAGACGCCATCTTGAATTTTCAAATACATCGGTAAACACTATGTTTTTCGAGCTGAATTAATATGTTACATTGAATAAAAACACGAAAAATATATCCAGTTTGGCAGAAAAGTAACTTATCTTGCCTTTGATAACATTTATTTGTTATATATTTGTCCCCCCCCCCAAACAAATTAGAGTGGTAGGTGTTCTGTATTAGCGTATCTGGATATTTACCAAAAAAAAAAAAATATTTAGGTTTGGCTATAAATTCCTAAACTCATTTCATCCTAAATAATTTAGGTGACTGAAATAGGAATCTAATTGAATCTTTAATTTCCTGAATAGTATCCGATAATTCATTTTTCTTGGAGTTATATCGAATACATTAATACCGACTTTAGGGGCTTTTTTCGTAATGTTACTGTAAAAATTATTTTTTATTGTTACAAATTACGATGCTTTAAAAAAAGCAAAAATAAATTCTTGCGTTTTTTATTTACTACTGAAAACCATAACTTTAGTAAAGGTATTTTTTGTTTAAAACATTTTCACTAAGAGTTAAGTAAAAATAATTAGTTCATTATATTCTGCGATCATTATTTGAAAAATACTGCAATTTTCATTAAAATTCGTTAATTTCCTGATTTTTGGTGAATTTTTAAGTAAAGGGAGGAGTCAAAATGTGTATACACTTTGAGCGTCGTCATTCATTTTGAGACCACGTGTGGTTAATTTAAATATCCAGTTTGGCAGAAAAGTAAATTATCTTGCCTTTGATAACATTTATTTGTTATATATTTGTTTTTTTACAACTTTTTCGAATCTATGTGTACAGTAATACAAACCCAAACTTCGGAGGTTGGAACCCCCCCCCCCCACCTAAAATGTACTTGGAAAAATCGATTTTATAGTGAGATTTAAGAATGGTTAGTCGAAAAAAAGGTGAAAAACAAAAAATAATCAATAAATAATTGTTACCAAAGGCAATAAATGCTACTTTTTTTTTTACTTACATTGAATATTTTCAAGCGCTTTTCTTTATTTTTTAATAATCTAATGCGGGTGTGTGGTTGCCAAATACCTCCAGATTTTCTAGAATTTCCCGCTAGATTGTAACCGAAATCTCCAGATATAGCAGGAAAACCGCTAAATTGTAACACTAGTCACGTGACAGGAAGCGGTAATAAATAATTGTCCCTAAATAAAAAAAAATAGCCTCTCGGTACAAAGAAATCCCCCTATTTATCATAGAAAAATTAAGTATAATGTTATAATTAAAAAGAAATATATAAAAACACACATGGATATAGTAAACATATTATACCAAAACGTGGAAGCCATCCGTCCAGTGGTTTTTTAGACAAGTAATTCCGAACGAACCAACATTTACATATATATATATATATATATATATATATATATATATATATATATAAATGAATAAAACAAAAACGTTTTTCGATAGACTAAAATAAAATAAAAATGAATGAAGTGGTACTCCATAAGGAAGAATCTGGAATCCAAAGATTGAATGGATTAAATTAAAATCTAAAAGGTTAATTAAATTTGAATACAACAAATGATTCATGAAGTATTTTTTTTCAGTAAAACAAGTAAATATTTTTTCTAGAGTCTGAATTAGATCAGTTTGGCATAAGATTTGATAGAATCAACAGGTCAAATCGACACAGAATGAAACGTTTGAATAAATTGATGTTGCTTATTGAGCTTTGATGGTAATCAATTCTTATTTGATAACTTTGATGGAACCGCACATAAAAAAAGACAAGTGAAGCATGCATAGTCCCCCGTGAGTGCACAGTGAACTAGGCATAAAAAAAAAATGAAGTTCAGCACCCCACCCCTCACCCATTTAACCCGAAAAGTCCCCAGGGGACGTCAAATCCTGGTGAAAATGAACAAATGGTGCAGTTTTAGACTGTAACATATGTAAATTTGAGTTCTGCACCCTGCAAAAAAAAAAAAATTTTCATCGTTTGCCCCCCCTCCCCCTTTAGCCCCAAAAGTCCCCAAGGCCTTAACATAGGTAAATTTGAATTCTGCACTATGTAAAACTGCTAAATAGACATACACAGAAAATTTTGGACAAATTTGGTAAAATAGTCCCAAAAATTGAGTGTTTTGATTAGCCCAAGAGTTATCGCGAAGTATAGACAAACATAATTATATAGAAATCAGTTAGTCACAACTTTTCAGAAATTTTATAAAAATCCAAGGCACCAATTTTCTTTTAATAAGCACAAAAGTGTCAATTTTAGCCATTTTAACTTGAAAGCACCCCTAGGATGGCAACCGGAGTTTTCCCGGAAAATCTGTTCTGTTACTTTTTTACTCTTATCATGTTAATGCTTGTGTAAAATTTAAAAAATTCAAGGCGTAATTATTGAGAAAAGTGAGGACAGACAAACGGAAAAGGGTGAATTTACAGGTCCACATCCTTTTGTCGGAGACCAAAAAATGGTTTCTAAATTAATTTATGTTGGCAAATACTTTGTAAATGATATCCTGTTCATCAATATTATTATTACTAACTGAATCATTGAACATTTAATAGTTTCACAAATTCCCATTTTATGGACGTAATAGTGGGAGGGGGCAGTGTTGTCTGGTCGCAAAAGATGGTATAAAAAAAAAAACCCCAAAGAAACAGGATTTGGGTGCCATCTTATGTTATTCAAAGAAAAAGAAATGCTGTGTGGTGGATGCAAACTTGCAAAACTGAAGTTTTTAAGCAAACACGTTATCGATTGGACCACGACGACACAGATGTAATCACATTGTAAATTTAGCTTTTTACAATGAAACAACAAAACAACCGTTCGCACATGCGTGATTAACAAACCGCGTTGAAACCATGATTTTTATTTAACAAGACATTTCTACATGAAATAATTGATTATTTTTTTCCTAATTTTTCAATATGTGTTCGAGAGATCACTCTTTCTTATGATGTTAGGTTCATGCGTGTTTGATGCGGATGACAAGTTTTTAAACAGATGACTGAGACTTATATAATACACTAGCATGACTTGTTAACCGGACTTGCCCAGTTGACGCAGGCCACACCCTCGTAAAAAATTAAAGTATGGTTGACGTTGGTGGCCAACCCCCCAATCTCCTCATAGTAAGAACAGCTTCTGGAATAGACACCCCCAACCTCTGCATGTTAAGAACGGCTTTCAAACTAAACCACCCCAACCGCCTCATGTTAAGAATGGTATTCAAAACAGACACTCCCAACCATCGAAAAGTACTTGTCTTGTTAAATGAGATTTTCGTAATCAGCATAGTTGAAAACCTATCCAAGTCATCATGTTAAAAACAATTGTGGGGGGGTCAAGCTAATGTAAAAATTTACCCCCCCCCAAAAAAAAAAGAAAGAAAAAGAAATTGCCTTATGTATAGAGCAACACTAATCGGTTAATGTTTAATCTTGTTTTGTTTTTTTTCAGCACGATTGTAATCTGTAGAATGCGACGACAATCAGTTAATGTTTAATTTTGTTGTTGTTTTTTAGCAACTCCAATTACTTAATATGTTTAATTTAGTTTTTTTTTTAACATGATTTTCTTCTGTAGAGAGCGACGCCATATTGTATAATTTCTGGAGTGTTCATTTATTTATTGCATTAATAGAAGTGGATTTCGGAAAATGCAGTCAGGTATAAAAATGAGTGTAATTTGAGAAAGGAGAATTTATTATTTTTGAGTCAGGAAATGGAAAGATTGTGTTATGTGTATGTATGTAATGCCAAATTAATGGTGGTGCAAACACAATATCGTAGGAAAATATAGAATTTGCCCCAATCTCAACTGGTAGCGGTGGGAGCACTAAATATTGAGAGAGAAAAATAGGAACTTTTCCTCTGTAGATGTGCCGATTGTGATGGCGTTGCTCATCGGATTTAATGTAGCATTTTATTATTACAAGTGAATGCGGCAGAAATGGTGGTTGTAAACTACATAATAGTGGCTGACAGGGTAGACGTATTGAATTTGTATGTGGTATCTTGTTACAAAACTATATGGTATTTTGGTCCAGAAGTGAATTTCTGCAATCAAAATATTATATATGAAGATAGCATTAGTACTGATTTGACAATATTATTGTAACATTTTTGTTTCAACAGAAATATACTTATCTAAGTATGCTAGTTGATGTAGTTTCAGAATATGTCTAGTGGAAGGTGGTCTATGTCCAAAACCCTGATAAGATTTTATCATATATTTCCATTTTTTGTACATTCGGCACATATGTAGAGTCCACAATATTATTCTACCGTCTTTGGCAGAACAAACACATTTTGAATTATTTATTCGCAGAAAATATTTAAAATATTGCATTTAAAACATTCAGCACAAAGGCTATCAAAAGTGTGGGGAAAATGGATGTCATTAGTCATTGTTGGTCTAAAATGATAAAAATGTCTATCTTACTCTTAACTAGAATTATCTCAGTCACAAAAATACCACTGGATATAAGATACACATACATAAAATATCCTCAAATTGATTGGAAATTGAGGCATTTTTAATGAGCCACAAAAAAAAAAGAAAAAAGAAAAGGTGAGATAAATATACAAGAAATAAATATTACAAAAGCAAGATAAATTACTCTTCTACCTACCCAGATATTATTTTTAATGGTTTAACATATTTTCAAGAATTTTATTCTAGTCAAAAGTAAAGGTTTGTTTACTCTGTTCAGCTAGAATGAAAAATCATCATGGCTGCCATAAACATTGAAAATTAAAATGTTGGTAGAAACACAATGTCACCAATCGTTTAAAAGTGTTGTATACTTTCACACGTTTTTTTTTTTGTCTTGTTGGCTTGGAAAGTTTATTTTTCAGAAATATATTTATGTACAAATATTTTAAATGTATTTTGATTGTAGCCTGAACGTCAAGAAAGTGTATTTTAGTTTTATTTTCATCTTCTAAACAACAGCAACTACAGATGAAATCTAAAATATCACCTTTTTTTTTTTTTGCATTGCATCTTGGGTCATTCCATTTAAAGAGGTGGATGTGATAAAGTACGTATGGACATGAAATTTCCTTAACATTTTATTATTAATTTCTATTTAACAGCATCTCAATACCTTTCAGTTGATTTAATACCAAACTGTGCAGATTTGTAGAAAGTTGTTTTATTTCAAAGCTGTGTTCATGCATCTATTTTATTTTTGATTAATTGATTTTGTAAATAAATTAAAAAATGTCCTTACAGATACTACTGGGTGAAAGTGAACCTAGGAATAATAACTAAATGAAGGCATCATCAAATACAGCTTGGTGTTATACTTTACGAAAAGTTATTTTTATTCTATAGATCGTACTGACAGGTACTACCACTGAATCAGAGTGGACCTCAAAGGAGGTAGGGCACTAAAAAACTCTATGAAGCTTCAAAACGAGAGCCTCAGTACAATTGAATGTGCCTATCAAAGGAAGAAGTTTATTTTCTTTCCTTTTCTAAAAGCGCAAAATCATAGAGAAAATTGTGTTGCAATTCATCAACAGGAAGTGATGAAAGTAATTAAGAATGATGACTGAAAATTACTTTTCCTTTCGACACCATAAGCAAGACCTGCTGGAAAAAGGGGATTCCGATCTATAACTTATGCAAGGTAACATCTGGAAATAGTGAGTAAGAATGGCAGACGAATTTCCTCATTCATTTTAGAAAGTAAAGGCTAATCTGTCTCTTTATATATATATATTTGAAAACCTTGCAATATCCGACATATTTCATATTGAATGCTAAGAGAAAAGCCACACAAATATTTTCCAGAATAAATAATAATAAAAAATCATACACACCAGACCTTTCTCTCATAAACAGACATCTTCTTTTACCTACACACACCAATAATACAATAATTTATAACATACTAAACAAACTAAAAATTCCTATCGTACAAACCACATCACTAACCATAAGACATATATTAAAAACCACAAAACATCTCTATAACAAACCAGTTTCCGATGGAGGTATATATACTATTCCTTGCTATAATTGCCATCATAAATACGTTGGTGAAACTCAGCGTAAATTGGAAAAAAGGCTCAATGAACACAAAAGAGATATAAAAAATAGCAATTCTCTAAGTGCATTATTCTCTCATTCATTGCAACATAACCACACCTTTAATTTTAAACAAGCAAAAGTAGTTAAATTTATTTCAAATAAACCGTGCCGGAAACTCCTTGAATCTGCGCTTATCGCAATTTCAAGCACTATTAAACAACGTGGAGGTTTCTATAACATAGCGCCATTAATAAGTAAACTGTTATTAAAAGAACATTATTTAACTGTGGACACAGGTTAACTTTCTCACACCATTCATACACCCCCTGTAATAATTAACACATAATCTCAATCAATAAATTACATAAAAAACACTCATTTCATTCCTGTTACAAACTTATATTTAAATTTCAACAGATATATCTTTTTCCCAATAAGAATATAAACTTGCGTTCATAGTTTTAAAATTAAATTAACGACTATATGACGTCACTAAAATTTCCTTCTCTTTAACAGCGCCAGCCCCCCTTCCTTTTTGAATTTCCAACATCAATTTTTCCGTTTCTCTTAAATAGAACTGCGTCACACTGTGCACGTGAAACTTTTTCAAATATTTTGTACTGGTATATTTTTTGGTTTCTTAATCTCATTCACCCAGAGGAAGTCTCGAAATAAAGACGAAACGTTGGTGAACACATAATACGGTTTGTTCCTTTTTTATTTTCTCTATTTTGTCGGAATACTATTTCCATTATATATATATATATATATATATATATATATATATTATATATATATATATATATATATATATATATTTTAAAAAGGGACGAAATAGGAAATAACTACATTTTATTATTTTCAAACTTTCATCAAGGAACAGAAACGTGAAGTGTTTTGAAAGAATTGAACGATTATGACTGGAGTGACCATTTTTCCAAACATATGATAGTATATGCAATATCCTGTCCACATCAGTTGCCAACTATAGGTTGCAACAGTGTTTCAGTAGCGGAGACAGTACCGCCATTCCTGGAATCACCAACATCTTTTGCCACTGGACAAAGTATATAAAAAAGTATGCTTATGTTTTCAGGTTCATATCGTCTTATTGTATATATCAGTTATATTTTGACTAATTTTAACTTGATACCTGTTGCAGACGATGTGAAACACTTTTCAAACTCTCACCAGCGATGCATATTTTTAAGAGGAAGAAATTACATTTAATTATGGAAATGAAGTCCACATATCTTTACAAAGGACCTTATGAAGAAAACATTTTAGTTGACACCAAATTTGTTAAGTGGATTCATGAATTTTAAAAAATATTCAAGGAATGGTTATTGAGAAAAGTGTAAGGAGAATTACCCAGGAAATTCCATCCAGGAAAAAAATTTACTTTCACCATGACTAATGTTTGTGCTAAATTTTTTAAAAATCCAAGTAATGGTTATTGAGAAAAGTGCGAACAAACAAACAGAAGTGAATTACTAGGTTCAATTCCTCCTTTGTCGGGGACAAAAAAAGGTTTATAATTCAAGTAATCAACCTTAAAACCTTAAATACAAAAATTCTAAAGCAAGGGCACCAGTAACTAGACATGGAATAATCATATTTCGTTAAACATCCGTTTTACTCAATTGTATGTGTTGATTTGGGTGTTTTGTTTCACAGCATATCAACTCTTTTTGTGTTATTTAATACCAAATCCAGTAATTTAAAAAAAAAAAAAAAAGTTTTGCTTCAAATTGTTTATATCTTCAAATATTTATTCATTGTTTGGTTTGGTTGTTTTGTAGCAGAAAATTATTTTTGTTTTTGACTTCAAAGAACATGACTGAGTTTTGCAAATGGAAAGGGGGAAAACAATACCAATGTTTGGTGCATTTTAGACCAGGAAGCCAATATCTTTAGACAGCCTGATCTAGTAGCACCAGGTGTAGCTCTCTGAATAGGTCTTTCTTTATTCTTATCTCAAGATTATTCTTATAACTTCCTATTTTTTTTTTTCTTGGGCGTTTCTCTGTAAACTGAACCTGCTACCTCAACTGTTCTATGTCTAATAACCCAAGGACTGTCATCCATTTTTTTAAAACATGGCCATACATCATTCAATCTGTACACATCTCTCTATACTATCTAGATTTAATTTTACTCTGAGATCATCAGATCTAGGCCTGTCTTTAAGATTCTTAGTACACTTGTATGTTGGTCCATTTGTTAACACTTTCTGCGATTCCTTAAAATAGTTTCATGCATGATAAATGCAGAAGTTATTAATTTCATTTGGCACCAAAATGGCTCATTTAGTTTTGTATTCATCAGCATTTTGCATTCTTCAACATTGACTGGCAGTCAGGAATGGTAAAGTGCATTTCTACCAGAAATGGGATGTTTCACAATGTTTCCCACCGGAATACAAGTGTAGGGCGTAAAAGGGGATGGAAGATGAAGAGAGAGGAGGATGAGAGTGAAGAGAGAGAAAATATATATATATATTTCTCCAAAACCTCTAGCCTTGGTGGAGGGGAGACTAAAACTGGCTGCTATGGTTTCAAATGATCTGAAATAACAGCAAGGGAAAATATCTCCAGTAATCAAATAATCTTTATACACTGTGAAATTTACTTTATGTATGAAAACCAAAAAGGGGAGATGTAACATACGAGAAATATTTTTAATCAAGTCTCCCCTTGCTGTTATTTCAGATCATTTGAAACCATAGCAGCTAGTTTTAATCTTCCATCAAGACCAGAGGTTTTGGGGAAATATCAGATATTTTGTAATTCATATGCAAAAGAAAGCAAATCACTATGATTGAAACATTTTATGACAGTAAAAATGTGCCAAAATAGGCTCTAGATGATGAATAATGTACGACCTTAAGGGCAAATGTCACACTACACAATTTAGGCCATTAGCTTTCCAACAAGACTTCATTTGTTAAATGATCAATAGTTGCTGAGATAATTGAATACAAAATTGCCAAAAAAGGTGGTGTGTGTGTGTGTGTGTGTGTGTGTGTGTGCATACTGGTAGCCAAATTGAATATTGAAATGTTCATATCTTTGGTTCCATAGGACGAAACTACATGAAAATTTGCAGGCTTTTTGAAGATTATAATACTATTCGATGGTTAAAATGTTATAACAATTGGTAAAAAAGAAGCTATATTTTCAAACCAACGAAATATGCCCAAATTTACCTACATTTGTATATATAGTGTCCTGGCAGGCCAGCTTCAGTTTTGCTACTTCAGCTGTCTCCTCTGTGGCCTTGCCAGGCCACACACACACACACATATATATATATAAGTGAACGTGTCTATGTGTGTGTCTGTGTACATTTCCCTATGCAATAACTCAATTTTAAGTCTACAGACTCGAAATTTGATATGCAGGGTACTGAGATTTGGGAAAATCTTTGTAATCCGTTTTCGGCCAGAAATTCGGCTGTAAAGGGGTCAAAGTTCAACGATTTGGCCTTTGAGAACTCTACCAAACTCCTCTGCCAATTTTGGGTATAAACACTAGAAATTTTAGATATAGGTTCCTTGGACATGGATCTAACTTAACCTGATTTGAGCCCAAAATAATAAATGTTAAGGGGTCATAATAGGGGTCAAAGTTTAAGTTGACCTCTTCGGTCTCTACCAAATTATTCAGACAATTTCTGATCTAAACATTTGAAATTTTACATAAAGAGTATTCAGAGATAGAGCAAGCTTTTTAATCGGTTTGGGTCGAAAATTTGAGCTATCAATATATAAATGTATGTATGTTTGCATGTCTGCCTAAAACTTTCGACAGAGGTGACGGATTTTTTACAAGATCAGTATCGTTTGAAGCTCGATCCTTCAGACGTAAAATACCGAAAAATTGGCTAAAAACATTTCTTCATCCTCAACTAGGCACTTTTCTACAGGGAGGGGGGGGGTCGCTTTTTTCGCCGATATTTTCGAAAGGCATCCCCTCTTTTCTATTGTCTAGCCTTAATTAAAACCGACGTCACTCCTGGTCCTGGTTTGATGGTGGTCGTAACAGCAAAGACGTCACGTTTTTCCCCCGTTCTTTTCCTCTTTTACAGTACAGGTTCCAGCCTACCTTCCTACTACCACTTTTTTTTTTTTTTTGCTCAACATGCACCTCCAAACACCCAGGTAACGCCGGGCTGAAATGCTAGTATATATATATATATATGTATATATATATATATATATATATATATATATATATATAATACAAACACGTACACAGGCATATATATTCACAAAGAAATTAAAAAAAAAAAGCTGTTGTCAAAGTTTTAATCTCTCAAACAAAAAGCATCGCGTGCTCAGGCACAGTGATCAACATCAAAGATAATTATCAACGTTGCAGAATAAAAAGGATGGGGTGGATAAAGCTAAGAGATAAAATCTGAAAAGGGGGTAAAATTCATGAAAAAATAGTCTTGAAATGTTTTTAGCAATAATTTCATTTTCGCTATAAATTTTTCATGCTGTCTGAATCCTACATTTTAAATCAATTTTTTTTTTTTTTGCAATAATAAAAAAATATATTTTTCATAAAAAATCATCTTTATTCCACATTTTTTAGTCAGAAATCAAGAAATTCCAATTTTTTTTTTTTTCGATTATCCAAAAATCTGTTGCTTCTTAGAAACTCAACTTCCATTCAATTCCTCATCCAAACTCAAGTAGAACTTTTTTTGTAGACGAGTGGGTGTGTGTCTGTTTGGGGTGAGTAGGTGGGGGTGATAAAATACAAGAGTGAGACACTTCTGTCAGATAAAGTACTGCATGTCTATATGTTCTGTATATCGGACTGAAATAAACAAAGAATCAGAAGCTTGCGGGAAGGGGGCTCGAAATGGAAAGAGTATTATGAATGAATAGGACAATAAGAAACAAAAATACAGAGAGGGGAAAGTCTCTTTTGTACCTATTTACTATGCCTCCCCACGGGACAGAGTTAGACACCAGGGTCGTTTTTTAACGTGGAGAAAAGGTACAAAAATAAAAATTGTCTCAGTCGTGAAGGATTTCTCCTCCACTGAAAGAAAACAAGAAATAGAAGTGCATCATCTGAAGAACAGATACTACACTTTGATCTTGACCAAAAGGCCAAGTCTCTTTTGTATCTCTCACCCCCAATATATATTAAATATTATAAGACCATCATTTGCTGATATTTTTTTTTTTTTTTTTTAAAGATAACACGGTTATTAGCATCTCCAAATTTGGAGATCAAAAAATATTTTTTTCCTTCGAAGATCGTCCATAATATTTGTTTACGTCCAAAAACTATTACTTTACTTATAAAACAGTAATCTAAAAACACGTGTTTCACGGTTGTATCGATCGTCAATGTAGCTTGACTGTTCTAGGATCCGAACCTCAGACCATATCCACGCACTCAACCATAGTACATATGGTATGAGGTTCGACTCCTAGAACAGTCAAGCTACACTGACGATTGATACAACCGCGAAACACGTGTTTGTAGATTGCTGTTAAATATTATAAGTATATTTTTAACGCCTTTACCTCATATTGAACAATTTCGAACAATACTGTCGAGTTCATTTTATCAATATTTGAACTTGTTTATTTACTTAAATGGAAACTATCATGTGTTCCACCAGTTCTCCACCTATAGGCGAATATTATACATCTATATACCTATAAAGTTGAGTTTGTTTTTTTTCTCTCGCTCTGACATTGATATTAAAAGCTTACTTTTTCCATTTAAAAATTATTAAAACAAACTTCTTAATACACTCAGTCATGGCTATACAAATGACTTTATGAAGGTTAACTAATTTGAATATTCCTTTGAAAAACGAGCGTTGATTAATTATACATTTTTTTATAGTTTCTTATTAAACGATTGGTTTCTGTGGCGACAATTGTGGGAACACAGGCTTACCTCTTACACGGCCTCGGAGTGATGCTAAAAAGGGTCCCAGATGGCGCCTGCGGCCTTATATAACAATGCAGTCTCGCAGATTCCAGTGTGCT
The DNA here is from genome assembly GCF_053919585.1 of Euprymna scolopes. Classification (NCBI taxonomy): domain Eukaryota; kingdom Metazoa; phylum Mollusca; class Cephalopoda; order Sepiida; family Sepiolidae; genus Euprymna; species Euprymna scolopes. Next base: position 191,104,652 of record NC_136483.1, read on the forward strand.
CTTGCACACATATGCAAATATGCAAATTTGGAGGACTCTGTCTTTTATAAAAAAACAGGCCACTGGAGCAGATGGGACAGACGTGAAAACGAGTCCACGGAAAGTACCGACGGACGACGCTGCTGCAGTGAACTGAGGTTTTGTGTACTTTTTTTTTTCTTTGCAACAACAAACTATCTCAGCGTACATTTTTTACCATGGACAGATTCGACCTGAAGCTGATACCAGAGGTTGGATCACTGGCTGGTCCTTCGGTGATTGAATGGCTGGAGAAGGCCAAGCGCATTTGCCGGTTGTGCAAATGGTCATCCCATTGAGGCTCACTAAGGGGGCTTATGCCGTGTACCAGCAGCTCAGGGATGAGGCGGCAATGGAGCAGATAAAACAAGCGTTGTACGGAGCATTCAGTGAGGACCCTTTTGTTACCTGGGGCAATTCTCTGAACGTCGGCTTGGGTCAGTGGAGACCAGACGTCTACCTGGCCGACCTGAAGAAGCTTGCTGCTCCCTTCGGTGGTGCAAGTGACCAAATATTGGCATGTGCTTTTTTGTCTGGGCTCCCAGATGATGCCAATTGGCTGTTGCGGGTGTTGTCGAAGCTCAATGAGCTTGGGTTGGAGGAGTTGTTAGCTAGAGCCCAAAACATCATAAAGGACGATGTGGAGCAGGTCTCGGCAGTGGTTGACACACTGGAATTGCCTAAAGAGAGCCCACGGTGCTACAAATGTGGTGGCCCCAACAACTTCGCCAGAAACTGCAGAAGCGGTGCAGAGCATGCTGGTGGAAGCTGTGGCCAGAGTGACATAAGACGACCCCGTGCAAGGGAGCTGGTGCGTGGATGGGAGCGAGTTTACAGTTTGGGTGGACGCCAGCTCACTCATTGCTCTGGTGGTCGATGGATTTATCGTAGAAGATGTCTGCTGGCTTCGGTCAGAAAATGATGTTGGGCACATAAACCTGGCTGAGCTTGATGCAACACTCAAAGGGGTAAATCTGGCACTTCAGTGGCAGACCAGAGTGCTACACATCGTCACAGACTGTGCGTGCATCGGTGGATAACCGATGCCTTGAGTGGGAAAGCACGATTGACAACTAAGGCATCGGCCGAAATGCTAATACGGAGACAACTTGCTACCCTGACAGAGATCAAGGAATTCAACCTGGCCATAGATATGACACTAATGCAGTCCTGTCAGAATCGCACAGATTTCCTGACCAGAGTGTCACGCCGTTGGCTGAACCTACCGAAAGAAGTGGACGAACCGGCACCTGTGAATTGCACCGCGGTGGGGCGTCGGCTTAGCCCGGACCATATTGCTGATGTCCATTGTCAAAGCGGGCACCCCGGTATAAACCAAACCCTTTACTTCGCCAGGCTGGTTGACCCCTATGTATCAAAGAAGGATGTGAAATCTGTTGTGAGGAACTCTGAAACCTGTTGGTCGATCGACCCAGCACCCATCCAGTGGAAGAAGGGAAAACTGAGTGTGAGAGGAAATTGGAACAGGCTCGCAATGGACGTAACTCACCACAACGGCGGGCATTTTTCACCAGCAGGACTCAGCCGCCGTTGTCCGTGAACTGGAAAGTGCCTTCCTCGAGCGTGGTTCCCCTTCTGAGATACTGACCGATAATGGCACCGCCTTTGTTAGCAAGCAGTTCAAACAGTTCAGACAGCTGGGGTATATGTCTACTATTTCGGTGCGCCCATGTGCCTAGCCAGAATGGAATTGAGAGAAATAACAGGACCGTCAAGACCATCACAGCTAAGAAGGGGTGTATGGTGCCTGAGGCGGTCTATTGGTATAATGTCACCCCTAAAGACAACATTTTACCCTCTACCATGCCAGCCAAAGCACTGCACAAGTACCATGTCAGGGTGAGAGCTGGAGGCGACGAGAGAGAGTATCAAACGGGGATTTCGCCCGAGTTAAGAACCCCCACGGCAAATGCACCACACGCTATAAAACCGGGCATGTTACTGAGGTGATCATCCCACAATCAGTGCGGGTTGACAGGGTGCCCCGTCAAATCACAGATCTTTGATAGACATCACAAGCGCAGCTGCCACTCGCCGATGAGAGCAAGACCAGTTAACCGTTATTTTGGGTTACACTGACTTTGTCAGACAGCGACCCTGAGGTTAGCAGCCTTAGTTTTACCGACCCTGAAACCGAGGACGTAAGCACAGGCGAGGATGAAGCCCCCGGTCCCCCTCTCTGAAGAAAAAGGCCACCGTGCCCCTGCCCTCTTTGTGATGATATACGGGGGGAGTGTGGCGAAAATTGTGGGAACGCAGGCTTAACTTATTTTAATAAAGAGAAAGTGGAAAAAAGTGTTTCTGACATTTAAGGAAACAAAAAACTAAAAATAGTCGATGGTCTGCCGTTGTTGACCCATACTTCCACCATATTTCCGCCAGGGGTCGTTAGTGCCGTTATCTCTCAAACAAAATGGCGTGTAGCAAAGTTTTGATAAAACGTCTGATAATATTTGATTTTCTTAAATAAAAAAAAAAACTACTTGATCGATTTACGTGATTTTTGGAATATGACATTTTCATGCAGTGACAAGTACATACATTATAAAGATTTTTTTCAGATTTTTATAGTAAAAAAGATTTGTGGACCGTTTATAGACTTGCACCAAAAAAATTTTTTATCCAGCTGGTTATAGCTCAGATAGTAATGCCGAAAGCTGAAATGCTAAATACTGACTAAGGTGGAAATTTAATGTTTTGGTTTCAATTCCAGCTGATGGAACCGACGTCATTTTTTTTTTTTTTTTAAACTTTTGAACTCATGACTATATATTGGGTACAAAATAATAATCAATATAGAATTTGTTCTGGAATAATAAATACGAAATCTGCATGGATTAAACATCATATTTAAGCGAGGTGAAGTACATTATTTTTTTATACATATTATCTGTAAAATGAAATAGAAATTCCAATCTACATTATTGATTACATATTATATCCAGCCATGTACTATGCTAAGAGTAACTTCCAAATAGGCACCAGTATTTTTTAAAGCCAAGGCAGATGAATATTTGCTTTAAATAATTAGGAGTTAGCTCCCCAACAATTTAAAAGGTATTACATAAACACTTTCTATTTTTCTTTTTAATTTTTCAAGTAAAAACTGGAACATTTCATTTAAGATAACAAAATTATTTATAATATATTCACATAATGTTTACAATACTTTTATTATTTGACAATCAATATTTTTTCTGGTATTCATCTACTAAGACTTCCAGTTTAGTCAATAATTTCATATAAACATTACCATGAAAGTATTTGTAATTGATGGCCTGTATAGATCAGTGATTGAAATATGACTCTATTTGTGTAGCCATTTAACATTATATATATAATAATATGCTAAGGCAATTTCATGTTTATATATATGTTATCATTCTCTACATTAAAAAAAAAAAATTAATCATCCGATTACAGAAAACAATGCAAAAGACAATTCTTCAAATTTCATCTGATGTTGCTGTTGTGTCGAACGTGAAAGTCAAACTAAAATACATGGTCTTGGTCTTTGAGTTAGGATTGTTTCTAAAGACGGTACAATAATATCGTGGAGATTGTACTTCATAGAATGAATATATGTCACAAACTTGAACAGTTTTGGAGAGAGATATCATTCATAATCATATATATCATCAAACTACATCAACCCAAATACAAAGATGAGCATGTTTTAAATTATCATGGGGTGCGGAGGTGTCTGCCTTTGCAGCAGACGTCCATAGAATGGAAATATTTTTAAGTATGGCAACGATGCACGACATGTGGAATTTCTATGAGTATTGCTTATCATTATTATTATTACTACTACTATTACTACTACAGATTTCCATAAATCTGGTGAGTTGATCGAAAAACAAAATAAACTTTATTTTCAGAAACTTTTGTGCTTTGCTCCCCCGGTGAAGTTTTAGAAGGGAATCTGCTGAAATTATGTTTGTTAGAGTTTTTTTTTGTACCTGGTTTCTTGTTTTCTAACCTGATGGAGAAAATGACCAGACAATCAATTGTGATGAGAAACACCAAGTAAGTCTAGATTTTCAGTTCCCCTTTGATCCGTAGCATTTTGATGAATTACAAGCAAATCACTTAATGGAGATAATAACCACCAAGACAAAATAAAAATAATCTGCAGTTTAGGTAGAAAGTACAACACAGGCATTATACAAAAGTTTTGAGAAAGTATTTTTCTTGGGTTAGAGATCATTATTTTTTACATTTTCTAGACTGTTTTCATCATGCTTGTGACCAATTTTACAAGACTTCATCTTTATACTCTTTGGCCTACTTTTTCTCATAGTCTTAAAAATGTTTGAACTGAAACCTTTATTTGATACTCTAGAGTAGATAATTATTATCCCAGACTTATAGATATCTTCGAATTCAAGTTCATTTTACATTCTAAAAAATTGAACTCACAACCTCCAAATAAAATGTCTCCTAACATATCTATGAACCAAATCCACTCTGCCATGTAATTAGTAAAAAGTCATCTAATATATGAAGTCAGTCTTCTCAATTCTTGTTGTTAATAGCTTTCTTCCTACATAAAATTTGATTCTGCTTCATCAGATCCTGTGGTGGATCATTGCAAGTTTTTAAGAAGAGTAAGATTTAATTTCCTCCCGAAAATACTTTGACCAAATTGAAATTATTTTCAAACGATGCCATCTTTAAAATGAGCACATAAATGTATATGTTAATACAGAGTTAATTTGCAACAAAAAGAACTATTTTAGGGAAAAATAAAATCCCAGCAGTTTTAAAAAACAAACAAATTGCAAGTAAAAACACAATCCCAGGCAATGCCAGATATGCACAACTAATAGAAAAAAAATAATAGTTTAAGCTTAAAATTCTCAGTTAATAAATAAAAAAAAAAAATCTCCAAGAAGACTGGAAAGTACAACGGTCAAAACGTAGTGGAAATACTAACAATCAACATGAGAAAAACAGTTGAAAGGTGTAAATCATGTTTTTGTCCGTGGATAACAATCTTCAATCGAATCTGCCTTCTTGATGTAAAAAGTGGTTCAAGAGTTTCAGTCTCCAGATATTTTCACAATGTTTAAAAAGAACATGTTCAAAGAAAAGTGCCTGGAAAGTGTGTAGATCCCACTTGTGACAAAACGGGCAAGCTCTCTCATTACCATACTGGCCGAAATAAACAATCATTTTTTTTTATTTTCAGAAAAAATCTATTTCCACAGAAACTTTTTTGTTTACCCTTTAAAAGCTAAAAAGAATTAGTTTATAAAGTTTACATTTTTTTTTTATCAATGAAAATTCAACACACAACACATTGGTTTTTTTTCTGAATAATTTTTTATATAAATTATAAAAAGAACAGATGTCAATTCATTTGCACATTTTTTTTTTTAAAGAATCTATAATAAAAAAAAAACTTAGTCTCCTCTCAACATAACTTTTTTTTTAAAAACAATTTGAAACCGTAAACAGAAAACCATGTTTTTTTTTGTTGTTTTGAAAATTTTTGGAGAGGAAATGGTTTTGATGATTTTTAACTGATAAAGACAAGTATAAAGGGAGGTAATTCGTTTCTCAATGTTTACGATGACGGTGCTTTTTTTTGTTTGATTTTTTTTTTTTTTGTGACATCAGGCAAGTAAATTAATATTTAGAAGATTTCAGAATCTATTATAGAATAACATATTCCTACCTTGATTCTTGTTTTCCCACAATTCCTTATTTAAGATCTTATCAAAAAGTTGGCTTGGCTGAACAAAGACAACAATGGTTGTGAGATTAGAAGTATCAATGGAATTAAGCAAACCAGTACATTATACATCGCTATAAAAATTAGAATTTATGGCTTAAGTTATGTTTCCTCACGGCCATAAATATCTAATCTATTAAAAAAGTAAATAATTCTTAATTGGTGAATTTTATGGCATGCCAACCTTCAGTGAGTCATTTTTATGTAGAAACTGTACAAATATTTTAAACAAGTAATTTTTTTATTTTATCTTTACACGGAACATTGAAAGTTACTTCCATGCCAGGTCAGAGTGGATCTAGGGCTAGATGTAACGGAGACGTGAATCCAAATTAGGATTTCACTACTGAACGTAGTAGTGTGTCATACTCGGGATGGTTGTGGTGGCATAGTCGTTTTTGGTTGTTTTATGCATATAAACCCATTTCGGGTTATCTAATGTTGAAGCTAGTAATTTTGAAACTAGTTTTTATGCTTCAACTTATTTATATCTTCAAATATTTATTCATGTTTGGTTTGATTTTGTAGAGGAAAATTGTTTGTGTTTTAGCACTTTGCAGAACATGATTGAGTTTTGCAAAGAGAAAGAAAAAGCAAAACAATAACATGATTGTTTGGTGAATTATATCACAACAAACCAGTATCTTCAGACAGTCTAATCTGGTAGTTGGAGGGGGGATTAAAGCTTTAGTAGTTGATAGGATTGTGAAATAGGGTGGGCAAAAAAAAAAAAAAAAAAGGTATACAGGACTGAAAAAGACAAATTTCAGGATAGTATGGTCGTGTAGATATGAACACCTTGTTCAAGGAAGGGAGTTCAGTGTCTTGCTTGAAACAAAGCAGAAAATGAATCTGCATTTTGTTAAGGCCAGCTCAAATAGCCAGAGAGAAAGTTGGCTTCAATGCAAATCCGAGAATAAAGTCGTCAGTGAATCAAGTCAAAATTATGTCCATTATAGTTTCACATATCTTCTCTTTCCACACATCATATAATGTTCTCGGGTTGCTTCATCTATTACAATTAAAGTGAAGGAAAGCGAATGATGAATTCTATAGAAGACATCATTCTCATTATGGCAAAGGTTACACAAGCGACCATTAAACAAGATAAAAATGTCTCATAAAAGTTTTATGAGCTTTTCATTTGCTCCTGTGAGGCATGATTTTATGACACAATCAGTGTCAGTAGAGGAGGGCGAAAGGGGAGGTCAATCTAAACACCAATCATAATTAATGTTGCATATTCGAATGGGTGACCATTTAGAAACATCAAATGAGACAGAAAAACATTTTATCCATAGATGGAGACAAAGCAAACAATGAAAAGATTGTTTAGACAAAAAAAAAAAAAAAAAAAAAAAAAGGAGGGAGGGGGGGGGGGAGGTGACTTATAAGCAGGGCCAGATTGCTCTGCCCATTTTGGGACCCGGGAACAAAATTGATCCATTCATATAGTATACGATTGTTTCAATAATAAAAGCAATGAAGACTTTGGTCAATCTAAACCAATAAGAAATTTTTTTTTAATTTGACAATTTAGAATGGAATTTGAGTTGATGCGAAAGAGTAAACCATAAAGAGTTGAATCCTGAGTAAAAGGTTTAAGCAAAGTTATTTCCCCTTTTTAAGAGAAAAATAAAGATCAATTTGATTTGGTTGTTTTGATTTTATGGCCTAGCAAGCCTTTTCAAATTATTGTCAGATGTAAAATTGACAGAATTTTATCAAATTTGGCAAAGTATCGAAGAGATTTTGAATGAAATGTAGTTTATTTACGTATACTTACAATGGTGTTCATCCTAATCCAGTTAAGTTGGCTTCTTCCCTAGTCCGTTCTACATCTCATTTATGTGATAGGTCATAAAAAACGTTTCGTCAAACATGATTCTGCCATTGAAGACCAATCATTTGTAATCCAAGAGATACACTAAGTTACTCCTATTTACAGATACACCTGCACCAGCCAGACAAAAAGGGAGATAATTTACCTTGCGGATTAATTTCTCGAGGCAACAATGGATTTGGACAATCAAAGATGTCGCTGTAACATGAGTTGGAACAATTACATCGAGGGCATTGCCAGGGCCGCTGCAAGGAAGGTGGGCTCTCTCTACCGTGCTAGAAAACTTCTAACACCCGAAAGTATCCTGTACCTCTATAAGGCCACTATTCGCCCATGTATGGAGTATTGCTGTCATATTTGGGCCGGTGCATCGGCTACTAGTCTCTCGCTCCTTGACAGGGTTCAAAAGAGAGTCGCAAATCTGATAGGCTCTAAACTGGCATCTAAACTTCAGCCTCTGTCCCATCGTAGAAACGTTGCATCCCTCTGCCTGTTCTACGAGTATTATAATGGTGAATGCTCTGAAGAACTGCAAGCACTTGTGCCCCCACGACGTGAACACCCTCGACAGACCCGACAAGCTACAAATTCCCACCCCCACACTGTAGAGATCCCTAGATGTAAAAGATCTTTCTACTCCAGTAGTTTCTTCCCCAGAACTGCTAGACTTTGGAATTCCATTCCAGGTCACTGCTTCCCCAACTGTACTGACATGCGGAAGTTCAAGTGCAACGTGAACCAACATCTTGCTGCCCTAATCCCCTACATAGTACCCAAGTAGATGTTTCCCCTGATAGTAGCCCCCTACACCAAAGTGGCAATGTGCCTTGTTTGGGGTGAAAATGTAAAAAAAAAAAAAAAAATAAAATAAAAAACTTATAACAGTAAATAATTTTCTTGTAGACATTACTTTAAAATAATCTTGAAGATGAAGTGGTGACTCAGTATGTTTACTCGCCCCTAAATAGAAGAAGCACCAATAGAAAAAAAAAAAAAGTTCAGATGAAACGCTTTTTATTTTTTTTCTCATCCTAAGAAAATGTTAGAGATTGAAATATAAGGCACAGATAATTGTTAACAATTTCTAAACGATAATTGCATGCAGTTTTCTTTTTTAACTTTGTTAGTTTTAATGAAACCAGTGACTAATTTTCACCGTTGAAACGATTAATTGGAATAAGGAATCAGAAAAATCAGAACTTTTTGGGATATCGGAATTGGAAAAATTTGGGAATATTTTCCAATCCAAAAACGATTCTTTTAATTAATATGCATAATATACCAATGAAAGGATGGAACAATGGACAGAAATACATATAGATAAGCATAGTTAATCATGAGATGATTAATCGGAATCAGAAATCGAAAAATCAGAATTTTTTAGGGTATCAGAATCGAAAAAAATTTGTGCATATTTTCCCATTCTCAAAAAATTCTTTTAATTATTTTTTTTTTTTTATTTGATTCTGTTAAAAACAAAACCTTCCACTGCTGGTAGTAATAATAAAATTAATATTTATTGATTTTAAAGTACCAGCAATGCTAAAATTTATAGATCCCCATCCCACAAGTGGATTTTTACATTTGAGAAAATATGTGCACATTCAACACATGTTTGTACAGTAATTATTTAAAATAGCAACTTTATAGTGAAATATTTATGGATTTAGTGTGGAATAGGTAATTGTATTAGAATTGGGAAAAACCATTGGAATCGTCCCATCACTACTAATTTTACATTTTCATTTATTTGCGGAATAAGTGATTATGGACAATTTGGAACCTCCAAATGTATTAGCATCAACAGGGGATGGCAGAAAAGATTAAAAAAAAAAAAAAAAAAAAAAGAAAAAAAAAAAAGGAATTGAAAGATTCAGGATTTGACTATAAAAGGACTTAAAGAAAAAATGCATGACACTGACATAATGCAAGGTCGTCCGCGGAACATTGATGTCTACATCCTTTAATATTATACCGCTGCACTGGGAAGAGACACTCATTTATGTTCATAAAAACAAAAAAAAAAATTTATTTACTATACAAGCCTATCATTGTTTTGGCCCACTGGCATGTGTGTGTGTATATATATATATATATATATATATATATATATATATATATATATATATATATATAGTTCTTTGTATATGTTTTTATTTCAGCTCATCAGCACTTAGAATATACATAAAAATCCAAAAGTCACATCAACCTAGAGATATTCTTGCTTTTAGTCTGTACATTTATAATTGGAAGTTTTTTTTTAATCGATCATTACGGTCTCATATATTATGCTGCATGCAATGTCTACATCTGTGTTCTGAGTGAGTCAGCTGCAGGTAGGCTGCATGTATGGCAGAAAGACTCCTCAATGTCCTCCCATGCCAGTCAGAAGATACAAGACTGAATGTCAGAGAATTTCAACCGCACTTCACCTGACATTTGGCTTCTCAGCAAGACTGACTTACAAACACCCTTTCGACCTTTTTGTGAGATGTGATGGAACGAGACACTAACAGATGCAGCATGAAGTATGAGCTAAACAAATATACACAAGATAAAAAAAAAAGGGGTCTTAAAAAATGTTTCTGTTAAAAATTACTTTATGACTTTTTTCCAAACACTTTAATTCAGGAAACCAATAATATAATAAAGCCTCCGGCCCGTTTCTAAAACGTGTGCTTTTTTTTTTGAACCCCCTACTTGAGTCCCTTCCCATCCTGATAGGTGTTTCAAAGTATAGTCATACTGGCTCTACCAAACACAGGAATCGTGACTATTTCTTGAACCGCTATTTTTTTTCTGACAACATCCTTTCATTCCCTTCTGACAACATCCTTTCATTCCCTTTTTCCTCACAAGCACGAAACTGCCTGTGATGAAAAGGAAAACTATATAAAATCTGAGACAGGAGAAGATGTGAATGATTTAGTGTTTACAAAGGAGTGCTAAATATTATTGGCAAAGCTAAACATATATCAAAGAAAACGATTATTTATACCGGAAGTTAAGCATGCCAGCATGTAAAACAGACGTTAAACCAAACATGAAGAATAAAGATTACCAGATTCAATATTATAACTCCATTTTCTCTTATCAGATTGTTTGGATTTGAAAGCAACACAATGGTACATCTTTTAGAAATAATTATTTCGATTCAAGATGAAGAGGTATTAAAGTCATGTCGTTCAAACTCTGTACTGTTTGAATATATGATTAAGTGTCAGTTTTAGTCATTAAGAACTGCTTTAAAGCTTCACCACTCACTCATTTTCGACTAAATTTCAAACAATTATTACAGTTTATAGATCACCTTCACAGCTATATTGTGAAAAAAATTTTTTTTTTAATTTTCGTTCAGTAAAACAAAAGTTATTAATTTTCTGGTGTTCAAAATCGTAAAAATATGTAAGGTGAGCGACGGTTTTATGACTGGTTTCCATAGCAACCACGTCGCTTCAGCCACTACTGTTGCTACTAATTTGAAAAGAGAAGTAACAAGTGAAACAGAAAATGAAAGCATGAAAGGGGGAGATAATTGAGGGATTTTTTTTTTAAAGCAGACAAGTGCCGTACATTGTTATTACATATGCGTTTATGGAACAGCCCCTCCCCCATAAACGCATAAGACTTAAATTAAACAAAGAACAAGTGAATTTATTGGAAACCTGGAAAAATCATGGATTACAATAGAAAAATGCGAGCATGAAAAGTCATATGGTTAAGCTTAAATATGGAAAAGTAAAGGACAAGATATTCTAGTAAAAAATATAAATTTATAACTTAAAATATTGCAGCATTGAGCTTGTTTTTTCTTTAATTCAATTTAACATTACATAATCAATTCTTAATGCTGCAATATTTTAAATTATACATTTATATTTTTTACTAGAATATCTTGTCCTTTTCTTTTCCAGTTTTAACAACTAGTCCTTTACTTTTCCATATTTAAACTTAACTATATTACTTTTCATGCTCCCATTTTTTTATTATAATATATATATATATATATATATATATATATATATATTAGTGTTGGGACGATTAATCTGAATCGGAATCAGAAATAGAACAATCAGCCCTTTTGAGGGTATTGGTAAAATTTCTGCTTATTTCCCGATGCAAGGACGATTCTTTGTCTTTTTTATTTTTATTTGATTTTGTTTAAGGCAAAATTTCCTATGGTTGGTAGTAATAAAATAATATTTATTGATTTTAAACTACCAGTAAAACTAAAATCTATAGATCATTCCCCACAAATGTATTTTTTATGCTTGAGAAAATATATGCACATTTAACATGCGTTTTTACGGTAATTGGGAAAAAATAACCTTAAAGTTATATATTAGAGCATTATAAAGAATCTGAATTGGGAAAAATATTGGAATCGTCCCATTACTATTATTTATATATTATTTTTGTTGACTCCCCACAGATAAAAAGCCAAAGTCAACAGTCTGTATTTTTAATAGAAATCAGAGTTCAGTTTTAAAAAACGACTCCCAACCGCTTAACATAATACTAACACACAACTCTCTAATCTAGATGCATCATGTGTGGTACAATAGTGAACGCTTTATACAATCTATACATAACACTGTTCATGGATATTTTTTTAGAATAATCTGAATTCGTGTTTTTTTTTTTTTTGTTTTTTTTTTACTTGAGAGTCACCACTTATCAAGGACCGAATGCCACTCGAGGATAAGGGTTAATGAATGCAAGGTCTTAGTTTAGTAATCGTTAATGGTGTAAACTGGGTAGAATTTGATTATTTATGGGGATGGTTCAATAAAACTTGTTTACATTGGATTTGAAGGCTACAATTAACAAAAAATGCAGTCTAAAATCGAAGCTGTTTAACAAACGCTATGAATAATCAAATCCAAAAGGAGCATATACTTTTTATTGAAACGCCAACTCAGATCGCATAAATAGGCATTCAGAAATTGTTTTACAACAAAAAATGTCAAGCTAACCATTTCTTTTTTTTGGAAGACAACAAAAGAAACTCTCTGAACATTGTAAAACTTATTCTTTGGAAAAGAGAATTGGTTGGTTGGTTCGTTTGTTTCCAATGTGTATTAACTTTTCTGACTCAAACTTCATTTCTACATGGTAACACTTGGTTTTTAAAAAAATATCATTAGCCACATGCACTCACAAAGAAACACATTTGATCCACATATTCAATTCTTATCTGATCCTCATATTCAATTCAATATCTGACTAACTCAAAATTGGACAAAAAGAATCCTGAACTTGAGAACTTCTACTCATTAAACACACACAAACATGGAAAATGGTTTAACAACAAATTGATTTATTCAAGCATTTTTTTTTATGCAATACATTACTAAATGTAATAAAAATAAAAAATGAAAAGAACTGATTGTTGAAATCAAATTTATACAATTCAATCAAAACTTTGTTCTTCATGCAAAGGCAAAGAAATGTACAAATTTATTATTTTTTAAATCTCTTTTGATAACAAACTGAGATAATGTTAATCTAGAAAATAATTTTCTTTTCATATGACTAAATATTATATTGGACTAGAAAAATACCCGTCCCGATATAGGTAAAATTAATTCTGTGAACAGAACAACGTTGTACAACTTTAAGGTTTTTTTTATAAAGATTAAAATCATAATATCATAATACTACTAAACCTTATAACTAGAATCCTTATTCCAATGTTGATCAAAGTTCATTATATGATTTTGATTCTAAAACATGTTTAAAATCTATGGCTTAAGCAGTCTTAAGAAATTGAAATACAGGATATCTTTTTTAATTGGTGTCTAATGACTACGGATCAAAAATAATGCAAATCTAATGTATTTGAATGAGGGGTTATCTCCCCTAAATACCTTTTAAAATACTTCAAAGTAACCGAAAATTAAGGAATATTTTTTTCATATCTTCATTAAAATTTCAAAACTTAGAGGCATATGAATTTTCATGAAGAGGTTCCACTCCTTTTTTACCTGAATTGATCACAATCGGCTTATTAGTTTAGGAGTAAATTCTGTACATTCTAATATATAAGTAGATGCTCATGACTAACTTTATATAGAGATAACATGAGTAATATCACGTTTCTGAATTTTTGAGATGAGGATTGGTTATTTGTATTTACTGTTCTCATCTTGAGTGTGATTTTTCACAACGTTTCGGTCAATTTTGTTAAAAATGGGTCTTTGTGTGTTTATTATTTCTTATTTATTACTGCTAAACGTTTCTGTTACGTTTGCTTTTACGGGTCTGTGTGTTTATCACCGTTCTTACATATACGGGCGTGTGGGTGTGTATGCTCTTACGTATGTTATGTTCAGTTCATTGTTATATGTGTGTGTGTGTGTGTGTTCTTATCCTTACACAGTTCTTTTGCCTTGGAAGTCTTTGAGACGTGTACGTGCAAATGTATAATGTGAACATACCTGGTTGCCTTGGCCAGCGGATGATATCTTCTTGGACGCTGGTATGCCATCTCGTTGGGGAGTGGTCACTGCAGACAGATTCATTAATGACAACAAGATGGACTGAAGCTTCAATCTTTTATTCAAGGCAAGCCTATATCTTGGACCCTTGTTGTCGGAGAGCCGAATTTCCAATCTGCATTCTCTGCTGCCCAAAACTAACTCTCAACCCATGTGGTCGTCAACCGGAAGTCTACGACCATAATTCCCGTGTCACCCCTAATTTCCAGTGCATTCTCTCTAGGTTGATACCTGTCAAACCTAACGTTTTGTGACCCTGCCAACTCGCTGATGGGAAATGAAAGTATACTTACATAACTTTCTATTTCCAAAACTACCTATATAGCAATTAAGCTGGGATTCCCAATACTACAATATAACCTCCAATCTTTCCCTGAAGAAGGTCGAATGTTATATCGACCGAAACGTTGTGAAAATCACACTTAAGATGAGAACAGAATTGGATACACATGAGTAATATGTTTAGTGATGAGATTGATTCCTATTAGCTATTGTATACAAGTTACAAATAAATGACAAAATTTCACTGAACAATTTCCTGAATCATTATTTAAATTTGTTCTTTAACAATGCATTTTTTTATAAACCACGTTGGGGTGAAGAGTCAAACAAAAAAAAAAAAAAAAAAATTCCCGACTCCAGATTTAGCTGAATAAAATCGCAACTCACTATCGATGTTCTACTCCAACTCCTCACTTCAGAAATAAGAAGCCATCTAAAAAAGAAATTTAACTCTTGACTTTGGAGTCAGTCTTAAAAATGACAATTTACTACTGTTTCCTGAAGCAATTGCCAACTTACTATTTGAGCTTAAAATGGTCTCTTTTTAGCAAGAGCGAGTGTCTTCAGTGTTCATAAGGTATACTCTCCCTCTGACCTTTGAGGTGTGGTGTACATGGGTACATTTGCTGCCTCAATTCATGGAAGGTTTACTCAAATCAGAATTAAAATAATGGTCTGAATTGTGAATTCTTGTAGTGTTGTACTTTACAAAGATAATGTGTTTGTGAACATGTAATGCCTTAAAGATGGCTGCCACACCACATGAAAGGAAACAAAGGTGATATAACATCAAACGTTTTTCCTATTGACTTCACAGAATATCTACATTTACTTAAGATTTTAACCAACGAAAATAAAGAGTCCAGCAGAAAAAATCAAAAAAAAAAAATCACTAATCTTTCCTCATTGATAGAGTAAGAGTTACCTCGTTAACACGGCTCTGGTAAAATCCAGGAGAATTCAACATCAGAATCTGTCATCTAATAGTTTTTGCCAGTGTATACAACAAACAAGAACACATCAGACATGTAATTGCAAAACTATGGAGTGAGGATAACAATGTTGCTTTTATACAGATGCAACCACCATTCCTTTGTGTATTCTCAGCCAAATCTTCCCAAACTTCGTATGCAGCTGCTTTATGCAGACCAGACAATCCTGAGGCACGATCTTCATGGGCTTTATGCATAAGTCGGATTTATTCAATAAGAAAAAAAAAACATCAAAATTGTACATATTAATAATTATTCTTTACAATTTAGTTCAGTGACTATATTTAAACAATATCAAACAATATCTTATCATTTCTGATCTTAAATTCAGAAAAGGCGTTCTCTTTTTGATTCAATCTAGGACATTTAAAGGAGAAATTAAATCCTGATGTCATCTATATGTATATAAAAGGCAAAAAGGCCGCACGCTTTTTTATATGTCCAGTATAGGCTTTTCTCTCCGGGCTTCTCGGGGGGGGGGGGGGGGTACTATTCTTTAGAACTTTTTATATACACCCTAGATCATAATATCTATGATTTGCAAAGGGACGTCATGTCTACATTTATTTTGATCGACTTTGATATAATTCCTGCTATTCTGCCTTCTTGCGTGTTTGTTTGGCTTTTTTGTATAAAAACGAAGCTAAATCAAAAGCCTTTTGTGCCAAAACTTCCAGAAAGCAATCAGTTTTGATCAATCTGGGGAAAACCCCTCATATCAGACAATTGCTATTCATTTAGACACTCCCTTTTTGTGGAGAGCTGGTTTTCCCCAACATCTTAGGGAAACAAAAAAGTAAATAAAATGGTGGAAAGCTGAACTGGCCTCCAGCCAACATTCGTTTCTACAAGTCAACTTTTTGATTGACATCACTAAATTTAAACGCTTTTCATTTCCTATGGTTTCGTAGTGTAGTGGTAAAGGTTCACGTTTTCTTTCACTTTCTTTTCCACTCCGCCTTCGTATCACAGGTTCGAGCCCCCATAACTAACACTTTTCTTTCACTTTGGGTTCGTCACTGGTTTGAAACACTTTTTTTTTCTTTTACATCTACAATACCTGGGCAACACCGGGTACCCACGCTAGTCTAATATATAAAAGGCTAAATGGACGCACGTGTTTGTGTATGTCCACAAAAGGCTTTTGGGGGTGGGGGGGTTCTCATGTCGGTTAGATTCTGGGAGAAGTTTCCACATACTTCCCAGATCGCAATATCTCAGATTCGCAAACGAACATCATCTCTATTTTTTTTTTTGAGCGAGTTTTAAAAAATTCTCACCGTCCTATTCTCTCGCCTGTTTGTTAGTGTTTTTCGTATAAATAAAGCGAAACTATTGGAACGCAAATGCAATCGTCTGACCTTCCAGCCAAGTAGTATCTGTTCTGTAATTTCTCCTTGGTCAATGTAGGGGAAACCCTTCATACTGAGACAACTCCTATTTAATTGGATACTGCCAGAGTGCCTCCTTTTGGGGGGGAAGCTACTTTTCCCCCACATTAAAAATGACCTTCGTAGGAGTGATAAACATTGCTGTCTCAGATATAAAAAATTCATATACTTTCTGATTCTAATCTTGAATCAAAAGATTATTGAACTGGAGTGATTATTCTCTATTTAGCTTCATCCAAGTAGACCCTCTATTTCATGTTGCAACATTAACCCTTTTCTTCCCCGGAGGAATTACTTTTGCGAAAAATGTTTCATTTTGAATCAAATTTTTGCTAAAAGTTAAGTTGAGGATTAAATTTCTTGAGGCAACTCATGCGTCAAAATGATATAATAAATGTAGAAAACCACAAAATATCACGTGACCAGACAATTTTCTAACAAATAATTTCCATGAATATCTTGTGACCACCTCCACCCCTCAAAAATAATCAAAATATGAAATATCTCCACAGGAAATCATGAAAATTGTAAATGATGTGTTAAGTGACAATGAAAATTTCACAACCCTTTTCGATGTTTCTGAAATTTTGAGATGAGGATCGATTATTTGTATTATGTGCAGTCTCCAGATTACTGTTCTCATCTGAAGCGTTATTTTCACAACGGTTCAGTCAATATAATCTCCATCCTTTTTCAAGTATATCTTGTTGAATTTGAAAATCTGCATAGTACTTCAAACAGAACCCTTTATTTAATCCATGGGGGTAACATGCTTTCGTTCTATCAGCCATGACTGAGTAGAAGTCCTAAGTAATTCACCATTGTATTTTCAGTGTCACCCGCACCGAGGTCTGAACCTTCAATCTTCAGAAGATTGTAACATTCAAACGTCATGGGTCCTTATGGATTAAATAAAGGGCTCCATTTGGAATTCTGTGCAAATTCCTGAGTTCAACAGAAAGATTTCCCAGAGTTCAACAAGATAGACTTTAAAATAACAGACTGAAACGTTGCGAAAATAAGACTCAAGATGAGAACACTAGTCCAAAGAATCCAAATATTAGGAACCCATTTTGAACTACTTTCAATTTTGTTTCAAGAAAAAACTTGATCTGCAACAGCAAATGAAATTCTGGAACAACCGGTTTGGCTTGAGAGTAAACACCAGGAAAACTTGGCCAACAATAAAGATGAGGAAGGAACCTTCCAGATCGATAGCCACAAGTGGTTTAAAATATCCTGGTTCAACTATCAGATCCAACTCCATTATCCTAGGTGGAATTTCTGTTCGAAATAATGTTGAAATCGTTGCCACTGGTGTCCTCTGTTATCCCAGGATCAATGACTGATACAAGTTTAAAACCTACCAGGCTGTTGTACGACCTGTTGCTTTGTGTTGGTCATCGATAGAGGAGGCAGGAAGAAGATTTTCAGTTATGGAGATGAATTTTAGTTTGGCTTTGTTTACAGCATATCAACATCTTTTTGGTCATTTAATGTCAAAACACGAGTTATAGATAGTATGGTAGTTGGAAATTGAATCTTATGTTTCAGTGAAACCTTTCTTTTGACTAGAGGCTATGAGGCATGCTGTACAAAAATAAATTACAAGAATCTTCCAATTAGACTACGAAGATTCCTTCAAGAACATCAATGTTATTCTTTTAAGTTTGGTTTTACTTGTTTTACGACATATCGACCTCTTTTGGGTCATTTAATGCCAAAATGGCATAATCATATTGATACACTGGTTCCTGCGAGATCACCCAAATTAAGAAACAATGAGTTTTGTTAATACCAGATGGGTGACCATTTGGGAATACTAGGCATTGTAATAGGGTAGCAGGATAGCACTACCATCCAAAGGAAAAGTTAGGAGCCTCCTTCCCTCGGCTAGTCTGTGGGAGACCTCTGGGCAAGGTCAAGAACCCACTTCAGCTCCCCCAATCAGAGTAATGTGAGATCATGGAAAGCCGGTGACTGATGTAATATGGGAGCAATCAAAAATAATTCTGTTCATGGTTTCGTATCTCGTTGTGCGGGGCAGAAGATCCCTCTGAGTACAATGATCAGGATAATCACCAAGTATGGGCACTGCTTGGACAGAAAGAAACTGCATCCTGCTGTCTGTACAGCTGCAAAGACAGTTGTGGCAATACATCAAACGCTTAAAAAAAAAAAAAAAAAAAAAAAAAAAGCATGATTAGGGTGAATGATGAGCCACAATGAATTCATGAATGCTTCGAGGGACAGAGATAGACAGAGAGTCGCCATCATTATCAATGCCTGAACGAGGCTTTTTATCTGTGGGGAGTCAACAAAAATAATATATAAATAATAGTAATGGGACGATTCCAATCTTTATTAAAAATGGGATTTCTTGAGCATCTTCAATTGTATCCAGAAAAAAAAAGATCATCTTCGGTCAAAACAAAATAAAAACTACAAATATAAATACAATGTTAAATACTTTGGTAAAATGTGCAGTTATATACACATGATGGTGCATAGAATTTATTCCAGGAAGATTTATATATATATATATATATATATATATATATATATATATATATATATATATATGAGTGTGACATCTGTTTTTATCAAGTAATTTACTATTATGCTAAGTAATGTGAAATACTGTAAGTCTGATGCCTTACAACAACTACCACCACTTATGCGGATTGTCCTCAGAGACTACCTATGTACATAATCCATATATACATTGCATAATTATTTAAACTAAACTTCAAAACCATGAGATTCGAAACAGATGTTCAATGTCTGGCCCTGTGTGACACACACACACACACACACACACACGTGTACGACTTAAATAAGGGCCTCTAGGGAAGCATAAATCCTTCACCAAAACGGTTTTTATTTCTAACTTGAATGAAATTTTAACCAAAAACAAATGACACAAATTTGTACAAATGCCAAAAATTGAGAACATTTAAATCATTTTAGCGCCAGTAATGATGGCTTAACTCAAAATTAAACATTTTCTAAGCCTGTCAAGTTGGCTCTATTTTCATCTTTCACCAGAGTAGTGTTCTTAATTTCTTTGAACGGACACTTTTGAAAGAGTCCAGACGAGCCTTACTATTTAGAACCAGTTGGAGAATAGGTAATTCAGCTTGTGTGTGTGTGCAAATGAAAGTGGGTCCAAGAGATAATAGTCACCTTGGCATGTTGTCAACATTTACATTAATTGGAAAAGATAGGAATACATCTTAGATTATTCGGACTACTCTTCTCATCTTGAATGTTATTCTCATAATATTTTGGATTGTGCAACCTCCAAACTTCTTCAGGTGAAGTCTTGACGAATCCTGGAATCCATACAGAATTTCTAACTATTTAATCCATAGGAGTAGATTGTTTTCATTGCATTAGCCATAATAGGGTAGAATTCTTTAGTCATTCTAGATTATTATATGACATATCACCTATAGGTAAAGATTGAACCATCAATTGTAAGTTAAAAGTGATTATTACTTAACACTTTATTCACAGCGTCACTGGAATGTGGATCTTGACAGCAGATTGAAAAACGGATAAAAGCTAATGTTGTTTTGTTAATTCTCCAGAATCTCTGACAAAGATCATATCCTCAACAGTGCAGAATAAGATAGAATAAGCTACTTGGTCTGATAAAGACCTCTTGACTGCAGTAAAAAGATGAAAGCATAAATGGTACGGGCATATCACATGATGACCTGGAGTTGCCAAGACAATTCTGTAATGACGAGTACATGGAGCAAAGAGAAACGGCAGATACTGAAAGAGATGAGGACAGGCCTAAGGTGGATTGACTCCCTGGGTCAGTTTTAGAACAGAGGGAGTTGGTTGCTACTGGAAAAGATGAACGGGAAGTTAAAGTAGAAGATCCAACGCATCATCTATACACCGTTCTTTGATAAAAGTACTGAATTCTAACAAGAGAAATATGATAATGCAATGGGTTAAATATCAATAGTGGAAAACTGCAGTCTAACATTAATGACAACAGAATGTTTGCTCAAGGAAACATTGTTCAGGTAAACAAAGACTATACTAATGAGGCAGGTGTGTTGATCAGGACCAACAGGCAAGTGTACAATCCATGTCCTAACAAGAATTTGTTTTTCTTGGTACCCATATTGGTTTAATCAGTATTCCTTGCTATAATTAGCAATGAAACACACAATGAGATAATTAGTTAAGGAAGAATGAGTACCAGTCTACAAGAATTTATTCGCCAGAACCGTGGATGAGCAGAGAAAATCTTATTTTAAAATTCAATTTGAAATTTGGAATTGAATGAATCCATTGCAAAGCAAAACATCTAAAGTTCAAACAACATTCAAATCACTATTTGCTTTAACATTTATTTTACTCTAAAAATTGAGTTGGAAAATTGATAAAATCCGAGAATATCAATTAAAAACAATTATCTGAGCAAAACAAAAAGTACACTTTTAATGAAACTGAATATTATGAGAAATTCATTTCAACGAAAACTTAATAAATGTACTAGCACGCTGCCTGGAGTTGCCCAGTCATGCAGATTTTGTATTTATTGTTATAGAGCCAATTACCTATTGATTATCATATTATACCAAATATAATAGTGATTTCCAAAGTTTTAAAAAGAAATATGACTTGGGTGCCATCAGCTAAAATTGAAACGAAAACATTTAGCTAATAGTTACGACACTGAATCTAACAATTCTTCATGGTAAAATTGTGCAGGCGTCTTATTTAGATTTAAATGATAATATATATATATATATATATATATATACACCCACAAGATTGAAGCAAGCAAGAATGCCAGGCGATCCGCAGACTTTTATAACTATTAAAATACACGGACTTTCTAGCTGTAAGCCGAAACTTGATTCTTTTGGCAAATTTTATTACATTTCAGAACGTTTAGAATATCTACGCATCATAAGTATCTACTTTGGATTATAGTCTATGGGAAATAAAATATTAATGATCCCAGTTTTAAGATATTACAGTTCTAAATTTATTATATGAGGGCTGATTGTTAGTATCACTCATTTTCTTTTTGTGCCGTGGTTTTGTATGTGTGGAAGGGATACAAAATGGAGAGTTAGAGGACTTAAAGAAACGCCACCTATATATATATATATATATATATGCTAAAAAAGAAAAACTACTAAAAAGACCAAGCATAGATATCAGCAGTATATGGGAACCTCTAATTATAAAGAAAAACAAAAAAATTGCACAATCCCTCCTTAAAATTTTAACAGTCTGCATAGCTTGACTCTTTCTATGAAGAACCTATATATATATATATATATATATATATATATATATATATATATAGAGAGAGAGAGAGAGAGAGAGAGAGAGGTTTGATTCATAGAAAGAGTCATTTTACTCTGATATTACATTGACCAATTATTGCATGAACCTGATCCAAATTTCATTATGGGAGTTTCATAAATTTTTTCTTTTTAATCTAGTTGATCTGATCTATATTATCTTTGTTTATCCATTCCATTTTTTCTGGGAAACTACTGAGCTGATCTGACTGAAATTTTGCATGGAACTTTGTTATAAGATGCAGTGAACTAAATATTATGGTATCCGTTCACTGCACGGTTAGGAATTAATAGGGAATAGTATTTAATGCAAAAATGAGCACAAATTTTACCATATTCACCCATAAATTTGACATAAATCACTCTTTCCAAGTCAAAGAGCTATAACTTTTACACGGGTTAAAAAATATAGTATTTGTCATATTGGTTTAGATTTTCATAAAATTAGCTTAAAAATGTGTGCCCTGACAGAGTTTGAAAATGGTAAAATGTTGGAGCTTGTATAACAGAAGCCTCAATCACCAAAACAGTATTCTAGAGCTACGAAGACCATGACAGACTTCAAGCAACTGGAGTAGTTCCAGACGAACATCTCAATTTACTATTACAGACCAATAAGCATTAAAATGTATGGAGAAATTATCGAACTACTATAATAAATCTATTGAGTTGAATTAACATCTGAATTGTTCAATTTGTATAAAACTTTATCATGAGCTTTGTATCATGGAAGATATACCGTCAATTTTTTTTTTTAATTTGAAGTGTACCAATATTCAATAAAATGTGAGCTTTCAAGTTTGATTAAGCGTTTTCAATCGAAGATATATATATATATATATATATATATATGTTCAATTCAGATAAAGAGTCAAGCTACGCTGAAGAGATAGGATCTCGAAACATACATATTCGTAGATTACTGTTTTATGAGTAAAATAATAAAATATTTGTTTACGTTTAAATAATATAGGCGATTCTCTAAGAAAAAAGATCAAGATGAAAACACTAATTAACCGTATTATCGTTAAAAAAAAAAAAAAAAAAAAAAAAAAAAAAATCAGCAAGAAATCTACATAGTTTAAAAACGATAAAAACTAACAATAAAATTATCCAGGACTTAATGGCATAACAGATAACGCACCAGACTACACCAACTACACGGTCTAAAGTTCGATTCCTAAAAACAGTCAAGCTACACTGAAGAGAGATAGGATCTCGAAACATGCTTGTCAATAGATTACTGTTTTATAAAAATATATATTGTATTTTATAATATATTGTATATTATATGTAATTTAGAAAGCGCTAAATGTGTAAACTACATTTTCTATTAATAATTTTAATTCTTATCAAAATAAAATAGAGAAATCAACAGGCTAAATGCGTAATCAAACTTGAAAGCTCACACTCCTGTATATTGGAAGAGTTTTGTTAAGCTATATATATATATATACACACACACACACACATATATATATATATATATATATATATATATATAAAAATAAACAATATGAAGTTGATCTTCCCCTTATAAATTCGGTACAAATATTATATATATATATATATATATATATATATATATATATATATATATATATATGCTAAAAAAGAAAAATTACTTCGACCAAGCATAGATATCAGCAGTATATGGGAACCTCTAATTATAAAAAAAAAAAAAAAAAAAAAAAAAAAAAAAAAAAAAAACATTGCACAATCCCTCCTTAAAATTTAAACAGTAAAAGCGAGATAATCCCTTGTAAATATTCTTCTAGTTACCTAACAACCCAATCTATTTTCACATGTACGAAACCAAGACGAAAAAAACAAAAACCAGTCCATGAATGCAAAACCATCTATGGAGCCAGTAACTTTTCTCCTTTCTTTTCCAAGATAGCAATCAACATGCCTAACACAGGTTGAAGACTACACCAACTACAAATAACACTCAAGAGAACAATAGTCCGATCAAAACAAGTAATACCTTTATATGATAATCTGCTCCACAATCCAATTATGCTAAGTTCTCGTGCATGTTTCCAGAAATTTTGTGTTCATCTTATTTTTTATTTTTTTTGGTTTAATATTTTTCTCCTTCGCCCAAAAAATAGTGGGTGCCATTTTTACTCGTTTCTTAATATCTACTCCTACTACCACCAGTAACATTGGGGCATACTTATTTATTGCATAATTTGTTATTATGTCATGAACACCATTCATGTTCACCTTTTCACATTACATTTTTGTATTATCTACTGTACATGTTCAACCAAAATAATAACTGCTCCCAGTTTTATGGAATACAAAAATAGTTTCAGAATTCTACATTACTCACTTCAGTTTCAAAAAGTTAAGGAATGGAAAATGATGTAACGGAAAAGATATAATCGGACATTTCTGTTGCGAGTCCCAACGGTTTCTTACTAATTTGACTCCACATTGTAATTTAAGAGAAAGTGAGTTTTTGGTTTTTACCTTCATCAGTCGCATAACCCTTGCTTCCCTTATTTTGCCCTTTAGTTCTCACATACATTAGGCGATGTTTCTGATAAAGGGGGAAGAATTGTTGTTTTCTGGTTCAGAATCTACTTTATGTTACATTTATCATTAGCAAATTTTTTACTTTGAAGTAGTAGTTGTAAGCTCTTTACATCAAGTGGTTTCATGCCTTGACTGTAGCGATTTCTATAAAAGTTTTCCATTTGAAAAATAACTCATTTTATTTTCCAATGGTGTTTTTCATTTTGCTTCATGTGTATTTAATACCAAAATGTACACAATATTTTCGAAATAACACTGTTTCTATATGTTTTAGCCAAATTAATGCTGAGCCCGTAATTTCTTGAATAATTAATAATAAAAAAAGGTTCACGTGTATGAGTGATAACCCTCCCCCATTTTTTTTATTTTCGTCTGATTTTTTTTTCTTTTTTAATTTTTTTTAGCAGATTATTATGGAATGGACACTAATCTAACAGATTACCCCCCCCCAAAAAAAAACAAAATAAAAACAAAAAAGAAAATCAATATTGAAATATTTGCAGGGGTGCTCAGTTTCTAACAGAATATTTTAGTAAACCGATCACCCATTTTAGAACCACTTGACATTTCGCAAATTTAGCCTTTTTCTTTTTTTAATAGTTATTTTAAATTTAGCTTGAAGTTTGCCCTTTTCCGATTATTTTATATAAATATTTATGGTTATCTTCATGTTTTGTCACCAGAAATTTACAAAGGTTTTGCCCGGTTAATTTTTTATTTTAAGCAATCTTCAAGTTATGTGTGCGCTAGAGCACTAGCTAATGACTTAGCTCCAATTTTTTCAATTAAATACGCGTGTGGAAATAAACATGGAGACCAGTGAAAACAATAAGGAATACATTAAAGGTAAAGAAAAATACATAGAAAGGAGAGACTAAAAAAAAAAAAAAAAAAGGAGGCGAAAAAAAGGGGGGGGTGAGAAAGAGAAATGCGAAAAGGGGAATGAATGAAGCTGTGAAGGGAATGGAACATAACGATTTATTTTGGAGAAAATAAAATAAAAACAGAAATAGACAAAGAAAAAAAACGAGAGAAACAGTTGAGGAAAGGTAAAAAAGAAAAAAAAATGGGGGGGGGGGAGGAAACGTGAAAGGTTTGAGAATAATGGAATATAATGACTTACTTTGGGGTAAAAGAAATGAAAAAAAAAAAAAGAACACACATAGAATGTTTTTTTTTTATGTGGATGTTAGATTTTATCATTGCACACAAACGCTCACATCAAATCGTTTGACTTTGCTTCTAAATGTCGTTCGTTTTAGTGCATCTGATATTTGAATCTGAATGTCCTAACATACAAGACACAAGGAAGGGGGAATGTATATAAAAATCACAAGTTTCTGATTTTATGATAGGTAATTGTCGGTATTAAAGGAATAAAGAAAGTCTCAACCACTTTCTGGGCGCTTGAAATCTCCTCCCCTTTCGCTTATATAAACAAAGTTATTTTTATTTTAGACATGTAAGAAACTCATCTGACAATTATTTTCTAATTTAAATTTTTAAGAGAATCACATGGTTTCAGTCAATAAGGCATTAAAAGGAAATAATGTTGCGAGCAGAACAAGATTAGAGTGTTGCTAATGGCAGCATTCCAATAGGCACTTGCCTTATGCAAACACCAGTTTATGATTGCCGAAGCCGTTCGTATAACCAAACGCAGATTACAGATTTCTGATGGCTGGCCAGTTGTCCAAACCTCACATTCAAAATAAATACAGTCTCGAGTCCTTCTGATGAGTTTCCTAAACAGTTCTCCGGCTCCGCTGGCATAGATAATTGATAAGTATCAGTGGGCATTTGCGGTGATATAATCAATAGCGATGCTGGAATGATTCACAAATTTTTGAATATATTGATGATTATTGACTTCTTCATGTAAAATCTCTAAAGAGTAAATAAAATAGCCATACAAACAACTGATAATTCATAAGCAGCTTCATATCTAATCACTGCATAGAAATTATATATATCTTCTATAATATAAAGCTGAATGTGTGTGTGTGTGGTCACGAATAGGCTCCTATATGGTTGACTATTTTTAAAAAACTGATTACATATAATGATAGATGTATCGAGACACA
Organism: Euprymna scolopes; assembly: GCF_053919585.1. NCBI lineage: Eukaryota > Metazoa > Mollusca > Cephalopoda > Sepiida > Sepiolidae > Euprymna > Euprymna scolopes. The sequence goes on from NC_136483.1 coordinate 191,131,409, forward strand.
GGAATGGGCATGTTTGATCTGGCAGAACAGTGGTTCATTAAAATTGTGGGGTCTGC
>NC_136483.1:191136464-191216464 GCF_053919585.1 Euprymna scolopes
TCCAAGTACTCTATATATGAAGTTTCATATCTGTATGCCTAATATTCAGAGAGGAGTTTGGTAGCAGTTTTGCACACACACACACACAAGGTCACTTATATATATATATATATAAAAATATTTGTGTGCTTGAAGGTTTTCATTCTAAATTTTGTGTAATTATGCAGAATGTAGAAAATATGCATGAACAGAATTCAGAGTGATAGTGAAATGAAACCAATCATCAAAACAAAAAATGAATTAATTAACGTTTATTTGCAAAGGAATGTGCAAATTAGTTAACTTTCATGAAGTTGCTCACATATCCATAACTGAGTATATTAAAAAAGTTCATTTTAATATCAATGTCAGAGTGAGAAGAAAAAAACTCAACTTATATATATATATATGTGTGTGTGTGTGTGTGTGTGTGTGTGCTTTATATCAAATCAGCCGTTTTTGGTTATCTATTGCTGAATCAGTTTTAATTTGGAGGATGTTATTTAAAAAATTTTTTGTAGATATAAGTGTCAGAAGTTTATATAGTTATGTTTATCAAATAATAGAAAAAAATAAGCTCTTCACATGAGTTGATTTTATTGCAGCTGTGTTTCTACTTTTTCCAGTCATTATTTTCTTTTCTTTTTAGATTTAGTCAAATTTTATATAAACTATTTTTTTCATGTGTGTGTGTGTGTGTGTGTGTGTGTGTGTGTGTGTGTGTGTGTGTGTGTATTGGAGAGAGTATCAGAAAAATTTAAGTAGATTTTCCAATGCTGAAAAGCACAATTCTTTTAATTTTCAATTGCTAGTATTAATAATAAAAAAATATAAACATTTGCTTGAACTATCAATAAAGCTAAAATCTATAGATCACCTCGCCACAAGTATAGTTTTTTGTGAAACTACATGTAATATAAAATGGGATTTTTATGATACCCCTCCCATCCCAAACAAATTTTATTGTTCACTCTATATATCTATAAAAGTGAAAATGTCTGTGTGTGTGTGCGCGCGTGTCCCTACCAAATAACTGTCAATTTTTGGTCTACAGACACGAGATTTGACATAAAGAGTATTGAAATTTAGGAAAATAGTTTTAATTGGTTTGCAACCAGAAATTTGATTGTCAGAGGGGGTCAGAGTTCAACGATTGGGGTCAAAGTTTTAAAAAATTACCTCTCTGGTCTCTACCAAATTACTTAGCCAATTTCTGGTCTAAGCATTTGACATTTTACATAAAGAGTGTTCAGAGATAATTTTTTAAATCTGTTTAGGTTGAAAATTTGAGCTGCCAGGGAGGTAAAAGTTCTGAAGATTTGACCTTTGCGGTGTCTAGCAAACTACTCAGTCAATTTTGGGTCTAAACATTTGAAATTTATACATAACGGGTATTCAGACATCTGGCAAGCATTTTAATCAGTTTGGGGGCAAAAATTTAACTGCCAAAAGGTCAAACTTGAAAGAGTTGACCTTTGTAGATTCTACCAAATTCCTCCGCCAATTTTGTGTCTAAAGACTTAAAATTTTAGATGTAGGTAACTTGGACATGGGTAAAACTTTGTACTTTGATTTGAGACAAAAATAATAAATGTTAAGGGGTCAAAATTGTGGTCAAAGTTTTAAAAAATTGACCTCTGTGGTCTTTACGAAATTACTCAGACAAATTTTGGTCTAAACATTTGAAATCTTACATAAAGTGTATTCACATGTAGGGCAAGTTATGAACAGTACATAGGGCCCGAGCAAAGCCGGGCTGAACTGCTAGCATATATAAAAGTGAAAATGCCTCTGTGTGTGTGTGTGTGTGTGTGTGTGTGTACATTTCTCTACCAAATAACTGTCAATTTTCAGTCTACAGACTCTGAATTTGACATATGGGGTATTAAGATTTGGGAAAATCTTAATTGGGTTTCGACCAGAAATTTTGCTGTTAAGAGATCAAAGTTCAACAGTTTGACCTTTGAGAACTCTACCAAACACCTCCGCCAATTTTGGGTCTAAACACTTGAAATTTTAGATATAGGTTACTTGGATATGGATTTAACTTTATAATTTGATTTGAGCCCAAAACAGTAAGTGTTAAGGGGTCAAAATTGGGGTCAAAGTTTTTTAAAAATTTGATCTCTGCAAGTCTCTAAAATATAACTCAGCCAATTTTTGGTTTAAACATTTGAAATTTTGCATAAAAAGTATTCAGACATCAGGCAAGATTTTGTTTTGCTGAAAATTTGACTTCCAAGGGGTCAAAGTTCAAAAGATTTGATCTTTGCGGTCTCTAGCAAACTATTAAGCCAATTTTGGGTCTAAACATTTGAAATTTTACATAAAGGGCATTCAGACTTTTAGTAAGCTTTTTAATCAGTTTTTAGGCGAAAATTTGGCTACCAGAGGTCAAAGTTGAAAGAGTTGCAGATTCTACCAAACTTCTCCACCAGTTTTGGGTCTAAACACTTGAAATTTTAGATGTAAGTTACTTGGATATAAGTCAAACATTTTAATTTGATTTGAGCCCAAAACAATAAATGTTAAGATGTCAAAATTAGAGTCAAAGAAAAAAAAAAAAAAAATTGACCTCTGCGGTCTCTAGCACCTTTTCTCTGTGGTAGTTAAGGATACCTATCATATAGAAAGGCATTTCCATACATATGCACGCTTAATATATACATATGCATATAAAGTTATGACCAGTACATAGGGCCCGAGCAAAGTCAGGCTGAACTGCTAGCATTTGGATATTTTAAATGAATCAGGAAAATATATTATAATCGACACCCATCAGTAATATATATATATATATATATATATATATATATAAAATACTAGCAGGGCGCCCAGCATTGCCCAGTCGTAAAATACACTTAAATACAATATTTTGATTAATGCAGATTTTGTATTTACTAGCATGGATGGCTGGCATTGCCCAGGTGTTTGGAGGTGTGTGTCGAGCAAAAAAGAAAAAAAAAAAGTGGTAGTAGGGAGACAGGATCGAATTCGTGACGTGATCGGAAGTTCAGAACGTTGAAATTAGTAAAGTTATTCCAACTGATAGAATGACTTGCAAAAATGGCGACGGCAAAAAAAAAACAAACAAAAAAAACGATCCTCTTGTAGAAAACTGGCCAGTTGAGAGTGAAGGAATTAATGTTTTTAGCCAAATTTTCATTATTTGTCGTCCAAAGGGCCAGGCTTCAAAACAATACCGATCTCATGAAAATCGGTCGCCTCTGTTGAAAGTTTTAGGCAGACATATATACATACATACATACATTTCAACAGACAGGTGAGATTTATATTATAGATTGGATCAAATATATAGTAAGGATTTAAAAAGTTAAAAAAAAAAAAAGAAAAAAATGACTCGTACGCCACCATCAAGAATCAAAACCAAAACATTTAGCTTATAATTTATTTTTTCCTCTGCCGTTAATAACTGAGCTATGAAGACATGTTCGCTGCAAGGCTAAAAATTAAAACATAAACCAATAGCTATTACGTTATGCATGCATATTCATAATGCCGGCGTTCGACCTTCATCTAGCAAATTTATTTTTTTTTTTTGTTTTGTTTTTTTTAAAAAATAAATTTTCACTTTTGTACCGATTTTCCCAGGCTAAAACCCTAATATAAAGTTTTGCAGGAGTTCAAAGACCTTATATATGAAGTTTCATGTCTGTAGACCAAAACCTCTAGCGGGAGCTTGGAAAGCAAAATTTTTTAAACAAATATATATATATATATATATATATATATGCATACATAGATATATATAGAAAGAGGTTTGTGATTACTATAATCTTTTTATGCCAATATTACGCAAGTATAAATCATGTAGTATATTTGCATGATTATAATTACACGTAATAGTTAACTAACTTATAAGAAAACAAAAAAAAAACTAAGAGAATTAAAATGAATGTTTAAAAAAATATGCAAATTAGCTAGATCTTTTGCTAGTGAATGCAATTCTACGACCCATATAACAAAGTTGTATTTTCTTTTTAAATAACTAGTAAAAAGGGTTCTAAATATGAAAATCAATACACACACACAAAAAAAAAAAAAATTTATAGAAGTGTGTATATATATATATATATATACACACACAGATGTTTCAACATTCATGACATGGTTAGACATACTAAGTGTATCAACCTTAAGATTCAAAACCCAGTCACTAAAACTCAATTCTTTTTTACAAAAGAGTATCGCATTATGCCCAATGAAGCATAACTATACATTCAGGACTAGTATGACCCAGGTCAAGCATCTCAGGATCAATATTTTCAGAAGAGCTTTTTCCAGAAACAACCTTATAAACGGAAAAAACAACAACAAAATTATACCATGGCGTATGGCAATGCATATTCATGCATCACCATCGGGAGATCATAAGAAAATGTTTCAACATTTTATTATGATTAAAAGAAATAAGCATCTCCTCCTCCTCCTCCTCCCTAAATTTCACTTGGTTTATGAACAATCCTCACTAAAATAAATGCATTTTTAAATACTTTCATCTTATTGCATTATTGACTTCTTTGTTTTCATTTTCTTGGCAATTTCTATTGTTTTATTCATCGATTAGCACATTTTTTGGTGTTATTTTTGGTTAAATTCATCATGTTAGGAATTGGTGCATATTCTGCATGGCTTCCGTTGAGAATGGATCAATTCTCCATTATTCCTTATGGGAATAATTGGATCAGAATTGAAACCTTTTTGAAATCGAGCAGCCCCCAAGAATAAATTAAATTTGACTTTTAAGATGTTGCTGGTTATTGGCTGGTGCCAATTATGTGAGGTCTGCGTTCTTTGTTGAGGAATGGCATTATTGATTTACATGCAAAATTTAGCAGTGAATATGTTTTTTAAATTTAAAGGATATCCAGTTTGCTAATATCCCAACGGAGAGTGCTATGTCGTGCAGCTATCAGATAAGCATTACTACAAATATAAATTTGATAAAACTTGGATCTCTTTAGACCAACTAAAATTCTACAGAACCCTGGGGTTCCATAAAAGATTGCTAAGATTTCCTTCAATAGATACTGATAAATAGGCACAGATTATCATGCCTTTACGCATATTTGCAAATGCATTTTTCAGTTTTGTTTTTATGTTTTTTTCATAACCTAATTTTTTTTATGCATGTACGAAAATTATTTTTTTTTAAGGTATTATAACAATATTTTCAAACTAACACATTTTTTAAATTTATTTATTTGCGTACTGTTATCCTCATTTTCTAGGTGTTGTTTCACAACAGCTTTCGTCAGATGATAAACCATGACGAGATAGGAATACAGAGTCTCTTAATTACTGCCTTCCATAGTTGTTGTCTCATTATAAAGTATTTTCTTATGTACGAATTCCTAAGGGCATCATCATTATTGGAAGAGTTCTACTAAGGTAAAAAGGTTGGGACACATCACTTTAGACTCTACACATAACAAAACATTCATTAATGAATCTTTAATCCTAAAATATGATAATTCACAGAATAGATCTTAGAGAAAAAACTCCTTCCAGTCTCAAAACAATGAATAGTCTCCTTGAGAGTGACTGTATGGGGAGTTATATTGAAGCAAGGGTTGTGTAATCTCGAAGTACGCCTTTCCTGAACTAGCATTACTAGAGTCCAGTGGTAAGGTGAAATCCAGAATGATTGGAAACAATGCCGAGATAAGCAAAGAAAGGCTTATTTTAGAAATTTTCTTTCTAGACTTGTTGTACAACCAAGAAATGAGTCTAGTCTATCAGATGCATTTATTTAGTGAGGATAGATTCATACTTTCTCACCAGAACTTCTTCACAGCATTTTCATAGAACTAAAGAATAAAATACAAATTGTGGATATTTCAACACATTATCATGAATTAAAACTAAACAAGTGAAGCATGCATGGTCACCCCTGAGTGCAGTGAATGAGGCATAAAAAAATGACTAAGTCCATCATTTGCCCCCCCCCCCACCTTAGCCCAAAGTCCAAGGCCTTAACATATTTAAATTTGAGTTCCGTACCATACAAAACTGCTAAATAGATATACACAGAAAATTTGGGACAAATATCGTAAAAATATTCCCAAAAATGGAGTATTTTTATTAGCCCTAAAAAAGCCCCTAGGGCACACCCAAGAGTTATCGTGAAGTACAGAAAAACAAAATTATATAGAAATCAGTTAGTTACAAATTTTCAGAAAATTATATAAAAATCCAAGGCATCAATTTTTTTTTAATAAGCAAAATAGTGTCAATTTTAGCGATTTTAACCAAAAAGGCACCCCTAGGGGAACAACCGGAATTTTCCTGGAAAATCCATTGTTACTTTTTTTACTCATGTTTAAAATGTTTGTGCAAAATTTCAAAAAATTCTAAGGTGAAGTTATTGAGAAAAGTGCGGACTGACGAACCGACAAGGGCGAATTTACATATCCACCCTCCTTTTGTCAGAGGACTAACAAACCATAAAATTAACTAATCAAATGCATGTTTGACACAAAAAAAATGTTTGTTTAAAGCCCAACCACTTTGAAGGTTTCAGCACTAGAATATTTATAATATTGTTCTCTTTATTTGTCACTCAGTCCTCATTTTTTTAATGAGTGATTTTTCTGACAAAGGGAGAAGAAAAAGCTGTATTCTAGGTTGGCAGTATCTTGCGTGAACAGTCGACAGAGATGGCGGAAATTTTCTGTTCTATGTCTATCCTTGTAGCCATGTCACTAGTAAGGGTGCTGGAGGTAAACGTTTTATCTGGGCTGACGTTATCAGTCTGATAGTCAGGGACCCGAACCTAGGATTAACCACTAAGGAGGCTGTCCTATCAGCAGGCGCAAAGTACTGGGGCTGCTGTATTGCCATTTGGTGAATGGATTCTGAACCATGCAGTAGTCTCTGGTGGGGCCTCTCGATGCCATACTAGTGGGTAATTGTTACGGCTTTACCTTATGTGCTACAAAAAAAAAAAAAATTCTTTGTTACTTTTCTCTCTTTGTTTCCCCTCTCTGTCCTGCTCTAAGCAAGTCTGACGACCTAGTCCACAAACTCCAAAATTCCATCATGACAAGTTTCAATAAAAAATACATGATTAAACCCGGATCTGAAACTTCCAACGGAGACCCCCACTACCATGTCTCCTTCTCCAACATCAGAGGTCTACGTTCTAACCTTCCAGAGGTTGAAACACAATTACAGGAGACTAAACCAGACCTTTTATTTTTAAGCGAAACTGGAATTGGACAGACTATTTCCCTAAATGAGTTCGTAATTAAAGGATACTCTAACCTAACTTCCAAATCTGACCCCCAAGATCGCCATGGGTATGGAATATGTGCCTATATAAAAGATGGCTTTCCATGTGGTAGGGACATCTCCAGAGAAGATCCTAACTTAACCTATATGTGCTTCCGAGTAGCACTAGCTCACACTACGGCATTTATATTTAGTCTCTATCGCCCCCACAACAGCGGAGTTACTATCTTTAAAAGCATATCTGAGAAAATTGACCAAGTTCTATCAGCATATCCTTCAGTTAACATTCACGTATGTGGAGACTTCAATGTTCACAATGTGGAATAGTTGACCCACTCAAACAAGACCGAAGATGAGGGGAGATTCTGTCATGATTTCTCCATTGCTTATGACCTCACTCAGATTGTTCACGAACCCACCCGTGTGCCCGACAATGACGGCCAGTATGCAAATCTCCTAGACCTTTTTCTCACAACTTGCTCTGAACTATGCTCAGTTTCCATTCTGTCTCCTCTTGGATCTTCCGACCACTCAGTTGTATCAATTAAGATAAAAATGAAATGTAATAAGTCCTCAGACATACCTCTCCATCGTACAGTATATCGATACACTATGGCTGACTGGGATAGTTTCCATACATTTATATCGGATCTTCCTCTGTGTTCTATGTTTAAAAAGGATGTGTCGTCTATAGTATCAGACCTGACAAAATGGTTAATTGTAGGTATAGACAATTTCATACCCTCGAAAAAGTTCCAGCAAAAACCTAACAGCCAGCCATGGTTTACTCCAGAATATGCTGTTGCTATTGCACACAGAAATCACTTTTTCCACTGCTTCCAACGTAATAGATGTATGGAAACAAAAGCCGCTTTCAGGACTGCCAGCAACCATTGTAAGAAAGTAATAAAGAATGCAAGAGAGTTGTATGCTCAGTCCGTCAAGTCCAAAGTAGCTGAGCAGCGGCTTGGTTCCCACCAGTTTTGGCAAATAGCAAACAAAATCCTGAACAAAAGCGTGTGCTCTATCCCAACTATCATCAATGGACCTGAGGTAATCTCGTCAGCATCAGACAAAAGCCAAACTCTTTGCCAAGAAATTTGCAGCTAATTCTACTCTTTGCGACCAAGGCCGCCAACCCCCAATATTTCCTCCTGTATCAGAAAACACACTGATATACAAATATCTGTACGTGATGTTGCCAAGCTAATCAAAAACCTTGATTCCAGTAAAGCAACCGGCCCTGACGGTATTCCAATTATAGTACTCAAAAAACTTCAACCAGAACTAGCACTCATACTTACAAAACTGTTTAAACGTTGTCTTTAGGAAAATTGCTTCCCATCACCCTGGAAAATCTCATCAGTATGCCCTGTATTTAAGAATTCAGGTGATCGTTCATCCCCCTCTCAGTACAGGCCAATAAGTCTCCTGTGCATCATGAGTAAGTTGCTGGAATCTGTGTTAAATAGAGAAGTAATCAACCATCTCAGCAAAAATAACCTTCTTAGTAACACACAATATGGTTTCCGTTCTGCTAGATCTACAGCAGATGTGCTTACAGTTATATCTCATAGGATTAGCGAATCTCTCGACAGAGGCAACCTTTCTAGGGCAATTGCTCTTGACATATCAAAGGCCTTTGATAGGGTATGGCATAAAGGTTTACTTCACAAGATCTCGAGCTATGGTATAGCTGGAAATGTCTTCTCAATTATTAAATCATTTCTTTCTGATAGGTTCATAAGAGTAGTAGTTGATGGGCAAAAATCAGAAGCTCACAGTATAAATGCTGGAGTCCCTCAGGGGTCCATCCTGGGCCCAACTCTTTTCCTGATCTACATTAATGATCTTCCAAATCACATCCTTACATCATTCGTAGACATTTTTGCTGACAACACTACCATCTATGGTAGTACATCTAAGACAATAAACGACCAAGTTCTCTCCGATTCTCTCTCCTCTGATCTTGATCACGTTGTACAATGGGAAAAGGAGTGGCTGGTTACTTTTAATGCATCTAAAACCAAGCTTCTATCTTTACATCAACGTTCTGATCCCCATCTGGCATCAATTAAAATGAATGGCTCTCGTCTTGGGGAGGCCTCAAGTTTTGACAGGCTTCTGGGCTTGACCTTTACTCCTGATCTTAAATGGAATACGTACATCAAATCTGTTGCCAAGGCCGCTGGAAAAATGGTCGGATCCTTCTATCGATCCAGTAGATATCTCACTGCTGATGCAATTCTCTATCTATATAAGAGCCAGATACGTCTTAGGATAGAATACTGTTGCCACATATGGGCAGGAGCTGCTAGAAAAGACTTGTCCTGCCTTGATAGGGTTCAAAATAGACTTCGTGGCCTGGTGGGAGATGTCCTTTTCTCTTCGCTGCAACCTCTATCTCACAGAAGAGATGTTGCAAGTTTGTCTCTGCTTTATCGTTATTTTCATGGAAAGTGTTCAACTGAGCTTCAATCTATGGTCCCCCCTCGCCAAACTTTCACAAGAAACACTCGTCTAGCTGAAAACACTATCAATAATTCTCCCCACTCTTTATCTGTAACTAAACCTAAACATAGATTCCATGATCAAAGCTTCTTTCTTAGAACTGCACGCCTGTGGAATTGTCTTCCGTTTTCCTGCTTTCCAGCTGTCTATAATATGGTTGTCTTCAAGTCCAACGTGAACAAGTTTCTGATGAGCCGTTCTACTTAAGTTAACAAATTTACCGAACTTCCATTACTATCGATTACTATATTGTCCTTTTGACTACTCTACACTCTTTAACCCTTATCCTTGAGTGGCCTATCGGCCTTGATAAGTGGTGACGCCTATGTAAAAAAAGAAATTGTCCGGGAAGCAACACACACGTCCAGTTTCAGTCGCAAAAGAGACCAAGACAAAGATTAGGAAATAACTCCAACTCGCTTATCCTTTGTAGCAACAATATTTCCTCATTCTCTCTTTACCGCCGTGACGCTGTCACATAATCTTCTTCTTGGGCATCTTTTGTCTCGCACATGATTCGCAGATGTTATTCACGTCTCATGATCATTCTCTTTTTCTTTACCGGTGCCATCATTTTGCATACATTTACATGCACGTATCCTCACTATGTTATATATTTGCAAAGTTTCAGTTAAGTAATTAATGCAGATATGTTGTTCCAATTTGTTATAATTTTAGCTTACATAATTGAACACAGATGAATTACATTAAGTCTATTCATAGAGCAATTCAATATATGGATGTGTGGGATAACTAATAAAGCTCCTTTTCCAGAACTGTTCCGCTGACCTGCTTCCCGGTTGAATACAACATGATAGCCGTCAAATCTAATGTAAACAAGTTCCTGTTAAGTCGCCCTCATAAATAATCAAATTCTACCCAATTTACACCATTAACAATTACTACACCATCACCTTACATTCATTAACCCTTATCCTTGAGTGGCATTCGAGCCTTGATAAGTGATGACTCAAGTAAAAAACAAAAAAAAATGGAAAGTATCACGAGTTAACATGCTAATATCACATCTATGATTATGAATGGAATGAATCCTTAATTCAAATACATATTACCAACAATTATAACGAAGTAACCCCACAGCAAAGCTAACCTGTCATATTTGGGCTGGTGCATCTGCTACTAGTCTCTCGCTCCTTGACAAGGTTCAAAAGAGAGTCGCAAATCTGATAGGCCTTGAACTGACATCTTAGCTTCAGCCTCTGTCCCATCGACGAAACGTTGCATCCCTCTGCCTGTTCTACAAGTATTTTAATGGTGAATGCTCTGACGAACTGCAAGCACTTGTGCCCCCACGACGTGAACACCCTCGACAAATGTAATAAAAAAATTTTTTTTTTTAAATTGGATGAAGAAAAACTAATGCTTTAACATGCTCATAGCAAATATATGAATTACTGACGGACGTATATGCCACCTCTCTAAAATACTTGTTATTCAAAAATTCTGATTATTACCAAATATACTCGAGAAAAAGAGTGCATTTATTTTTCTAAGTTTGATGGAAAATAGTCCTTTCATTTGATTTCTTTTTGTTGACCGATCTTTAACCAAAATAATCTCAAATGCTTTTCTTGACTTTCAAATATTAACAGTGTACATGTGTGTGGGAGGCTATTTTTATCATAAACTTACATAGCTGACTTCATCTTGTCTTAAAATATGAATCGATATGGTGTATTAAATAAATTTATAATCTGCAAATTTAATGTTCAAAATATCAACTTCGGTCGTATCATTTTGCGTTCAACTAGTAAAATGAATCCTAACTGCTAAAAATTGAACAAAGCAAGTTAAGAAAAGATTATTTAGAATCTCAAAACGTTGTGCTTATTTGATAATAATTTGAAAATAATAATTTAATCGAGTTTGTATAAGTGTGTTGAATTATGATCAATTATTAATTACCAGGTGTATGGCATTGCGTGGGATTCTTTGCTTCCTTTCAAAAAAATTTTTTTTAATATTCTTTGTTTTCTGTTCTAACCAAATTTGTTTTTAAACATTTTCAAAGTTAAATTTAATTATTATATTATCATTTAGTCATTAAATTATTACTTGAACCAAATTGCGATGAATCCATAATTATTTGCTGGTGACTGGCTTTAATCTCTATAAAATGATTAGACGGAAAAGCTTCCAAAACTTTCAATACATGAGGATTTTTCCTAAATATTTGAAAGCCTTTTTCAATGATCTTCTATTTACTCAGTTTTTCAAATACATTTTAATTTCGAAAGATCAAAATAATCCATTTGTTCCATTTATTAACAAAAGACTAAAATGCCAGGCTTGTTTATGAAAATATCAAAATGCAGTATGGTTGATTTAAATTTTGTAATTATATTATCTTTTTGAATTAGGATTTTAAAAAATTGTTTTGGTACTTTACCCTATTGTAATTTTTTACCTATATAGTAATACTATAGTACAATGTACATATGTCACTATTTCCAGGTTATAAATTATTTAATTGAGAGATCCTAAGGAGGATAGAAAGTGATAACATACTACGAACATAAAATTAATGTATCTATATACTAATTTTATGTTCACAGTATGTTATCACTTTCTAACCTTTTTTAATAAATAGAACCTCTCAATGACTGGAGAAGCAATGTAAAAAAAAAAAAAAAAAAAAAAAAAAAAAATTTAAATAAAAAATTTAATATAAAAACTTTGTTATTTTTGAGACGTACGCAAAACTAAAATATATCTTCTTGGTCTTCTGGCTAGGATCCAAGGGTAGTATTTGTTTTTTCTAAAGATGGCATAATGACATCATGGGGTTTTCGTTTGCACTAGTTATCCATACAATGGAAATGTCACAGATTCCTATAAGGATATTGCAGATAAACCGTGCTAACCAGATATATTCTAACATTAACTAGATTACTTAGATAAATATAGGCACCTCCAAAACTGGGGGGGCAGGTCAGTACTTTTTGACCGACCGTCTTTTTAAAAATCTACCAAAAATCAGGTAATTATCCGATCAATACGAAATTTTCAGCGATTATTAGGAGAAGAATGAACTTTTATAACAGTGTACTTATTTTTCATAAACGATATTTATATATATATATATTTGTTTTTGCTTACTAAACCCCCCCTTGTTTTGAAGTGGGAACAAATATGCTTAAAATAATCATCTGAAACTGAACAAAACATATTGTGTTGTTGTAAGGGACAGAATTATAGATTAAAAAAAAAAAAAAAAAAAAAAAATTGTTTGCATACCTTATTTTGACGTCTGAATATCAGAACTTCGATTGTGTTTAATTATCCCGCTTTTGAGTTTTGAAGTGTGAAATTCGGTGAATATGTTAAGTAAAATAATTAATTTAAGTTAAGCAAAACAAAAAAAAAATTTTTTTAAATATTTATACGAAAAAAGCTATTTTAAAATTTTTGATAAATAAATTAATTTTTTTTTAGCGAGCTGAATAATGCATGACCATTATTAAACAGGGCATGCTTTGAATAATCGATACCAAAAAAAAAAATTCGATAAATATTGTGCCCTTTGTGTTAAAAATAGCATCATTTTTTTCGATCCCGTTTGAAAACGTTTGCCGCCTTTCGACTACGGTGGACCAAACGCGCTGAAATAATTTTTTTTTTATTCTGCTTTAAATTGCCCCCCCCCCCCATTTTGGGGAGCCTGACCCCCACACACATACACATTAAAAACCAAACGCATACAAATGGTCACCCATCTGGTACTGGCCAGCCTCAGCTTAATAATACATTGAAATTTTCGTCACTGAAAAATAAGTTTTTTTGGCCTGTTTGGTCTTCCATAGTTGGCTTTTTATCAAACGAAAACGTAAACAGAGTCGATCTGAACTCTACGTCAACGCGAAATATCTGGTTACCTATATGAATAAGTGGAATTATTTGAAATTCAGGTACTTATATTATAATATTTTTGCATATTCTCTTAGAAAATCATCCTAAATCTTAGTTAGACAATAAATAAATTAATTAATTATTTCAAAAACCCTTTTTTTTAAATATTTAAGTACGTTTTTTGTGCAAGACAAAAAATGTCAATTGTTAACTTTTTGGGAAAATTTAACATTTAAAATTGAATTAAAAATAGTAGAAAAAGTTTTACATTATTCTGTTTTCTATATGATAAAATTCAGGGTTTTATCTTTCTGGAAAAAAAACGTTACTCAGAAATAATGGATTTTAATAAATGTAATTTCGTTTTAAAAAAACAACAACAACTTGATTTTGCGGCCATTTTTGGCGGTGCCTAGATAAATACTTTTACAGTTTTAATAAAAAGAGCTACAATATAGTGGGGTCTCCATTCATGCTGAATGTCCACAAAATGCTCACCAGCAGTATATTACATATGAAAGACGCCACTGTGAAATTTCCACAGATCCCACTAGTTTCAATAAATATGTAATCGTAAATAATTTTGTTTTATATATTGATTCAATCAATAAGTCATAAAAAATTACACACAACAAAAAATATGAAGTTGTCTTTTAATTTGATTAATATAGATAAGATAAAATCATTTGCAGCAAATGCATAAAAATGAATTATTAATCAACAAATATAAAATCGGCAAAAACTACATTTTAGTTTGGAAATTCTCAATTCACAGCAAAACACTATTTTAAACAAATTCCCAATGCTGAAAATATAAAAAAATATTACATGAAAAAAAAGGATGAGGAGGGGGAGGAGGTGTAAAAAAATGGTTCTTTCACAGAACAGTAATTTTCAAGAACTGAGGCATAACAGCTGGCTTGATCCAAATTTAGTCACCAACAAATATGACCCATATAGTTTCTTGCTTCTAACTCTTTTTTTTTTTTTTTTTTTTACTTTACCCAAAGCAACAATATAAAAAGGTAACCGTATCATTATTGAGGCAAAAAAAAAAAAAAAACTAAATAAAAATCAGATAAAAATGTGCAGCCCATAAATATGTATGCGCAGACACACCTTGGTAGCCAACCATCAAACCTTCGTAGATAACAGATTTGCAGCCATCAACCGCTGTCGATGCCATGAATCACATGATCAGATGGGGGAGTCGGCCAGATCTACAAAACGAAGTAGATGTGAAGGTAATTCCCATAATTCCCACTTTCTATCTCTAATTAATTGCCCTAATCTGGCCATGTGGTGTTCATCCAAAGTAATCATCAAAATCATAACAGAATTCAGTTTTGTATAACATTTTAATAAGAATATAATATCAATGACATTTAATTATTCCTGCTGGCACAAGTGCCGTTTGTCTGCTGGTTTAACAGAACGCATTTTATGATTTTATTGTCAAAACAGACATACAGGGTGGAACGATAAAATTGTCGCCATAGAAAAGACAACATTATTTCATTTCCGTTTGATGAAAACCGGTTTTCTCTTTTTTGTTGAAGATTATCTACTAGTTGCCCAGTTGTGTACAAATCCCAGAAGCGATAGGAGTTTTCTATCATGTCTGAAAGTGACACAATGTTCAGCGAGCGAGATTGGAGATGCGCCGCTGTACAACTCATGCTCTCTACTGATCCACGTTATGACAACAGGACCATTGCCAGCACCCTCAAAACGCATCACTGGATAGCCATGAATAACAGGGACATGCCCAGGGTGATGAAAAAGTTTACGATCACGGTTATGATCTTTGATGTGGTTTCAAGTGAGGGTCATATGATGTCACCTCACATTTTTGTAGCCGTCTTAAAAGTCAGCACCAAAGTGTATCTGGATGTGCTGAAGAGTGTGGTGATCTGTTGCGGCAATCAGGCTGGCTTTGGTGTTGTGGGAGGTTATGTTGGTGACATATGATCAAACAAAGTAGTTTTGCAGATTCAGGTTGTTAACTTATATGGAACGGCTCATCAAAAACTTGTTTACGTTAGACTTGAAGACAACCATATTGTAGGAAAGCAGAAAAACGGAAGACGATTCCATAGGCGTGCAGTTCTAAAAAAGAAGCTTTGCTCATGGAATCTACGTTTAGGTACAGATAAAGAGTGGGGGAAATTAGTGATAGTGCTGAAGAGTGTGGTGATCTCCTGTTGCTATCAGGTGGCTGCTGGCAGACCCTGGGTGTGGCAGCAGAACTTGGCACTAACCCACAAGTCCAAAGAGACCCAGGCTTGGCTTCAGAAGGAGTGCTATGACTACCCTTCTTTCACTGCCCCCCCACACCCAACCTGATCCTGCAGAACTACTTTGTTTGATCATATGTCACCAACATAACCTCCCACAACACCAAAGCCAGCCTGATTGCCGCCATCCACCAAGTATTCGCCAGCTCCCGCTGGCACTTGTGGAAAAAGCATGCTCCCAGTTCCAAACCCATATCAATGCGGTAATTGAGGCTGAAAGTGGCTACATTAAATAGATGTCAGTTCTACTACATAATCAAGTTACCTGAATTGATTTTTTTTCAATAAAAGTTTTTAAATAAAGCTGTAGTGTTGTTTTCTTTAGGATGACAAATTTATTGTTCCACCCTGTATAAAGTTACTAGTATGTTTCTGAATGTCTTTTTTTTTTTGATGAGGATTGATAATTTGGATTATTCAGACTAGTATTCTCATTTGTATTGTTAGTTTCCCAAGGTTTCAGCCAATTTAACTTTCAATTTGAATCCTTTCAAATCTGGAAATCTTTACGTATAACTCTAAAACAGATGCGGGCATTCCAGCATATTTCTCGAGACATTTCATTCTGGCATTACTTCCACTGTTTTCTAGATGGTGATAGCTGATTTGGCATCCCCGACGAAACATCTTCCAATAGATATTATGTATTATAATATATAATTTTGATATAATATTATTTATTATTAACATTTTATATGAAAATAAGAGGAACAATTTGAACAATTTTTATTTAAAAAATGTGTAATATTTATTTCTTGTAACTTAACTTTTCTGTTATGTGAAACACTCTTAAAAGTAAATACACATTTTTTTTATAGAAAAGGATCGTTCTTACACCAAACTACTTCTAATGATAATACTATTAATAATAAAAAGCATAATAATACTAATTCATTTAAGAATGTGATAAATTCCTTCAGTTAAAATATCTGTTGGAAGATGTTTCATCGGAGACATCAAATCAGTTATCACCGACTAGGAAACAGCGGAAGTAATGCAAGAATAAAATGTATCTAGAAATATGCTGGAATGCCCAGATATGCCATTTCAAATTGAACGAATCTAAACAAGATTGGATTTAAAGCTCTTAAAATTCTTACTAGAATTGTTCACATGGAAAGACATGGTGCAATGGAGGACAGTGCCGAGTTTAATAATTGCTAAGCAAGAATCTTCTGAAGATTCAAAGTTCAATCCTCATCTACAAGTGATATTAACTAAGAATAAAATAAAATTACTTAACACTTCTACTCAGTCATGGATGACAGAAAAAGAACAATCCACCCCAGTCAATCAAATAAAGGGTTCAGTTCATAATTTTGGGTTTGACAAAAAAAGATTGCAGAGTTCAAAAAGAAGCAACTGAAGAAAGTCAGAGGTTACATCGGTTGAAACGTTGTGAAATTAACAATCATGACAAGAATAATAGTTTGAATACAGTAATAAAAATGTTTCAATAATAAATATCACAATTGTTCATTTCTTCCTCCTAAAACACTCTTTAACCCTAACAATAACACAAAGTTCGAGTGGCAACCCCCCCCCCCCAACAAAATACCTCTGTAAGCCACATACAAGCGTCTAAAACAAACAAACAAAAAATAGGTCTTTCCTTAAAGAAAAATGCACATAAAAAATAAATTGGTTAACTGTCCTAAAATGCTGGAAATGGTGAATTATTTTACATTAAATTTTTGTGAAACTAACCCCCCCCCTCTAATATTGTTTTTGTTTCTGTCAAGTCTCCAGTATGTTCACACATAATTTTCCTTAGCCCTACAATTAATGCAAAGTCCGAATGGGAACCCTCCCCATATTCTCATTGCATAGAAACCCTCTTAAAACCACACATAATCGTCTTTAAAAAAAAAAAAATAAAACAAAAAGGATACAGGATTTATCTTCCATTAAAAAAAACCCAGTTACCTGCCCTAAAACGCTAGAATGACCTGTAATGGGGAATTATTTTACATTAATTCTAAAATAATTTATCTTTCATTAAAGTTTTTCATGGCATTTCATACATAATTGCCTAAAAAGGTAGAATCACATTTTGGAGGGGTGGTCAGAAGGGGTTGGGTAGGGTTAAACAGAAGGTGTTAATCTACAATAATACCAAAGAAATATTGCAATATATTCATTTTTAAATGGTCCTATGTTTAGATTTAAGTTTTTTGTACATAAAGCACATTACAATTCAACTTTGAGTTCTCCAACTTCTTTTCTGTTTACGGATACTTGGTATTTTTAAGGAATTGCTGCATATTTATGCACATTTACTGCAGATTATTTGGAAACCATGAACTTTTGGAGAGTACAAAAATACACTTATATGGTAAATTTCATTGCTTAGTCTTGTGTTTTAACAAAGATATGACATTTTTACTGAAAATGTAGTGTAAAAAATGTGACGAAACGCATATGGTCTTTAAGAGAGGAAAATATCCAAACGTGTGAGGCACAAAAATAGTCATAACTTCCTTAATTTTAATCAGATTTAAAAAATTTTAAAAGATTCTTTCTAAGCTCATCAAGCTCTTTCTATGTATACCAATATTGAAATATTTTAAGCTATTTCAATTTTTTCATTTGTATTGCTAATGTAAGGATGTAATTTGGAAGATCATTAATATAGATCAGGAAGAGAGTTGGGCCCTGAGGGACTCCAGCATTAATATTAAGAGCTTCTGATTTCTGCCCATCAACTACTACTCTTATGAACCTATCAGAGAGAAATGATTTAATAATTGAGAAGACATTTCCAGCTATACCGTAGCTGGAGATCTTGTGAAATAAACCTTTACGCCATACCCTATCAAAGGCCTTTGATATGTCAAGAGCAATTGCCCTAGAAAGGTAGCCTCCGTCGAGAGATTCGCTAATCCTATGAGATATAACTGTAAGCACATCTGCTGTAGATCTAGCAGAACGGAAACCATATTGTATGTCACTAAGAAGGTTATTTTTGCTGAGATGGTTGATTACTTCTCTATTTAACACAGATTCCAGCAACTTACTCATGATGCACAGGAGACATTGGCCTGTACTGCGAGTGAGATGAGCGATCACCTGATGAGATTTTCCAGGGAGATGGGAAGCAATTCTCCTTAAGACAATGTTTAAACAGTTTTGTAAGGACGGGCGCAAGTTTTGGTTGAAGTCTTTTGAGTACTATAATTGGAATACCGTCAGGGCTGATTGCTTAACTGGAATCAAAGTTTTTGATTAGCTTGGCAACATCACGTACAGATATTTGTATATCACATAGCATGTTTTTTGATACAGGAGGAAATACTGGAAGTTGGCAGCCTTGGTCGCAAAGGTTAGAATTAGCTGCAAAGTTCTTGGCAAAGAGTTTGGCTTTGTCTGATGCTGACGAGATTATCTCAGGTCCATTTATGAGAGTTGGGATAGAGCACACGCTTCTGTTCAGGATTCTGTTTGCTATTTGCCAAAACTGGTGGGAACCAAGCCACTGCTCAGCTACTTTGGACTTGACGGACTGAGCATACAACTCTCTTGCGTTCTTTTTTACAGTGATTGCTGGCAGTTCTGAAAGCGGCTTTAGTCTCAGTACATCTATTACGTTGGAAGCAATGGAAAAAGTGATTTCTGTGCGCAATGGCGGTAGCACATTCTGGAGAGAACCATGGCTGGCTGTTAGGTCTTTGCTGGAATTTTTTCGAGGGTAAGGAACGGTCTATACCTACAATTAACCATTTTGTCAGGTCTGATACTATAGAGGACACATCCTTTTTAAACATGGAACGCAGAGGTAGATCCGATATAAATGTGTGGAAGCTATCCCAGTCAGCCATAGAGTATCGATATACTGTAAGATGGAGAGGTACATCTGGGGACTTATTACATTTCATTTTTATCTTAACTGATACAACTGAGTGGTCGGAAGATCCAAGTGGAGACAGAACAGAAGCTGAATACAGTTCAGGGCAAGTTGTGAGAAAGAAGTCTAGGAGACTTGCATACTGGCCATCAGTATCGGGCACACGGGTGGGTTCGTGAACAATCTGAGTGAGGTCATAAGCAATGGAGAAATCATGACAGAACCTCCCCTCATCATCGGTCTTGTTTGAGCGAGTTAACCATTCCACATTGTGAATATTGAAGTCACCACAGACATGAATATTAGCTGAAGGATAAGCAGATAGGGCATGGTCAATTTTCTCAGATATGCTTTTAAAAGATAGTAACTCCGCTGTTGTGGGGGCGATAGAGAGTAAATATAAATGCAGAAGTGTGAGCAAGTGCAATCCGGAAGAACATATACGGTAAGTTAGGATCTTCTCTGGAGATGTCCCTACCACATGGAAAGCCATCTTTAATATAGGCACATATTCCATACCCAGAGCGATCTTGGGGGTCAGATTTGGAAGTTAAATTAGAGTATCCTTTAATTACGAACTCATCTAGGGAAATGGTCTGCCCAATGCCAGTTTCACTTAGAAATAATATGTCTGGTTTAGTCTCCTGTAATTGGGTTTCAACCTCTGGAAGGTTAGAACGTAGACTCCTAATGTTAGAGAAGGAGACCTGGTAGTACGAGTCTATGTTAGAAGTTGGAGATCCAGGTTTAATCGGGTGTTTTTTACTGAGACTTTTCATGATGGTGTTTTGGGATTTGAGGACTAGGTCGACAGACATGCCTGAAGCAGGGCAGAGAGGGAAAGTAAGAGAGAAATAGAAATGAAGTAATTTTTTTTTTTTTGTAGCACATGAAAAGGTAAAGCCATAACAATTACCCACTAATATGGCATCGAGAGGCCCCACCAGAAGCTACTGCATGGTCCAAAATCCATTCACCAAATGGCAATACACCAGCCCCAGTACTTTGCACCTGCTGATAGGACAGCCTCCTTAGTGGTTAATCCAAGGTTCAGGTCCCCGACTATCAGGCGGATAACGTCAGCCCAGATAAAACGTTTACCTCCAGCACTCTTACTAGTGACAAAGATAGACATAGAAACAGAAACCCTAACCCGACTAGTGACATGGCTACAAGGATAGACATAGAAACAGAAAATTTCCGACATCCCTGGCGGCTGTTCATGCAAAATACTGCCAAACTAGAAAACAGTTTTTTCTTCTCCCTTTGTCAGAAAAATCACTCATTAAAAATGAGGACTGAAGGGACAAATAAAGAAAAGTGAGAGTAACAGGAGCTGCCGATAAATATCTACAATGCATTGTCTACTCTCCATTAAAAAAAAAAAATAGTAATAATAATTAAGTATTGTACTTAATAAAGTCCATTTGGCGTGCTTAAGAGGGGGTTAGGTGAAAGATTCCCCTCTCACCAACTGAAAATGAAAACAATTGCAAAATCTGTTATGCTTTCAACTTGGAAAATATAAACATTAATGGACAACAAAAATCTATGATAAAAATTTTTTTAAATAAATAAATAAAATGAAATAAAATATATATTCCAAATGAACTTGCCAGATAGAATCGGCAAATCTTTCCACGAAAAAACCATTTACACAATTAATAAAACATCAGCCAGCCAGGAAATTGTGGTGGTCATGACTGACAACTGAATAAATGAATAGCAATGGTAGACATACAAATGCTTGAGTAGGTTAGGACAGCATCACCCACTGCAATAAGTGGACAGAGTGACAAATAAAGGAAGAACAAATCTAAGTAGTTCTACTGGATTCAAACCTTAATATCACAAACTATATTATGTGGCAAAAAAGCCTCCCTTCCAATCGCCTCGGGAATTCATGGTGATTGACATGCAATAAAGGCTCAGGACCGAGTCTATGAATTGCTGAATAAGTCCTCTGCCACATAACAGCTTGCCCAATGTTTCAACTAAGGATGTACCAATTATCAAATTGTCTGATTACCGATTAATCGGTATTTGATAATCGGCCGATTAATGGGTTAATACCAATTTAAAAGCAAATTTTGTTGTCATAAATGATACTAATATTAATTATAATATATCATAAATGATACTAATATTAATTATAATATATCATAAATGATACTAATATTAATTATAATATATCATAAATGATACTAATATTAATTATAATATATCATAAATGATACTAATATTAATTATAATATATCATAAATGATACTAATATTAATTATAATATATTATAAATGATACTAATATTAATTATAATATATCATAAATGATACTAATATTAATTATAATATATTATAAATGATACTAATATTAATTATAATATATTATAAATGATACTAATATTAATTATAATATATCATAAATGATACTAATATTAATTATAATATATCATAAATGATACTAATATTAATTATAATATATCATAAATGATACTAATATTAATTATAATATATCATAAATGATACTAATATTAATTATAATATATCATAAATGATACTAATATTAATTATAATATATTATAAATGATACTAATATTAATTATAATATATTATAATTATATTAATTAATTAATCATATTGTAAACAAAGGAGTAAACTCCCTCTTTTGCTTGACAGTAAAAATTTATCAAAGAGACATGCAACGTCTATGCTTTATTATCAAATAACAGGCATGACGCACTGTTAACATGTAGACTTTTAGAACTGCACTGAATTTGAAGCAAATAGATGTAAGCATACAGAAAATTTCCCTCCTTCCTCTTCCGCAAGGACCCGTGGTGTAGTGGTTAGAGTACTTAGAAAAATCATTTATAAAAATTGATATTCTCCTGAAGGTTGAAAGTTCAATCCTCAGTGTGGACGACTGAAAAATACAATTGCAAATTACTTAGGACCTCTATCCAATCATGACTAATGGAACAAGAGCACACTATCCCCATGAAGTAAATAAAGGGTTCCGCTCGAAATTCTGTCCAAATTCCTGAGTTTGATAGAAACATTCCAGAGTTCGACAAGATACACTTGAAGCTCAGAGGTTACATCAACCGAAACGTTGTCAAGTAGTCCGATGAATCCAAATAATACGAATAACCAATCCTCATCTAAAAAATTCAGAAACGTACGTGTTCAACATCAATTTTTTATTTTAATAAAAGAGAGAGCTGCATGTTATCAACGATAGAGTTCTTTATACGATTCGTATTTCTTTACGATTCTGTGGAATTCTTGGAACTATCACATTTGTCCATTTGAGGTGGTTCCCTCGACCCCTTCACCAGTCAAACACATACAGAGAAAAAAATTTCAGTTCTTCTTCAACGCTTGTGGCACAAATCACTTGTTTTGTATTGTTTATTAAATTGTTAGGTGAAAGTACAGACTAATTAGAAAAACACCCTCTCCTCCACATGTTAAGAAATGTTTTCCAAAACGTTCTTTATTGTTTCTTACTGTTTTAGCATCTTTATTTTATTTTTGGCTGTTAATGCTGTGATTGTTTACACATGATTTATTTCCAGTTTGTGCAGACAATTCTGCTTTAAAAGTTCCTCCTGATTAATGTTTACCAGTTTTAAAATATGCAAAACAAACATGGCTGTTTTTCAGAATAACAGAATATTTTTTGTCTGATAAACATTAATCAGAAAAGAATTTTTCATGGCATATATGTGAAACAATGAGTTGCACAAATTGGAATTTTTTAATAAGAGGATTCGTTCATTTTCTCCTTACGAGAATTTGTGATGCTATAAAATTCCTACCATAACTTACGATTGGGGACTTGTTTAAAAAATTGTCCAGTTACTGAGTCCAATTGAAGAAATCACCAAAAAAGCAAGTTACAGAATTTCAAGCATATCGATAATACCTACAATTTTAGCTTTGAGGTTATTTCTTTCAAAAGCTGTCCAATCCAATTCTCATATTTCTGACTTTATTGAAATCCTTACCACTGTTGAACAATTCAATGAATCAATGGAAACAAGATTTTCATTCTATCTAAATGATTGTGTGTTTACTTTCCTTGATCCAAGATTCAAATTTCAATTTCAAAAGAATGACATAAAAAACACTAAGAATTGGATTCTATCTTCTACTTTCTATTGATGACAAGGAAGCAGAATCAGCAAGAACATTTCTCCAAGCTCTGTTGAGGGTCGAGAAGATCAAAATGAAAATAAAACTATCTTTTTCAAGCCTGTTTAATGAATTAGCTTCGAATAAGCCTACAGTAACAAATCAAAACTTAGAGCAGGTAAGAGCTGAGTTAAACCTGGAGATTGTGATTACAACAGAAATACAAGAATCACAACCTTAACTCAAAAGGAGTAAATCCCTTATGGTTAAGTGCACAAAAGAACTTGACCATTATGCAGCTTTACTACAACTCGCAAGAAATGATGATCCATTTCAGTGATGGAAGAAGACACAAGACCTTACCACTGCTGAGTAATATTTAAGCCCACCATGTGTGGAGAGTGAGAATTACGATTTGTATTTTGTAGTTAGATTTTAAATTCTTTTTTTCTTATCTAATTGTTTACTTATATTGATCTAAGAATTGGAAATTGTACTTTGTGATTTTTGTTAATAAAAAAATAAAAAGCCATAATAGTGGGCAGACAAATGTTGTGTCAAAACTATCTGATGAGTTACTTGGCATTGATGAAATGATTTAAATTTAATAGGAAAGAGAAAAGTAATTAATTGACCAATTAACTGGCAAATTAGCCGATTACTGATTAATCGGCAAAGTGGCTGATTACGCCAATTACCTACCGATTAATCGTTATACCCCTAGTTTCAGCTAGCATAACTAAAAACATTTAGGTTAACTCATAGCACCTGCCCAAAATTAAGTTAAGAATGGATTCCAAAATACGAAATTAATGTTATTCTTGTACAGTCGAGTTTTTTTTCCCTAGATAATACATATATATCCTTTTCTACAAAAAGAGTAGTTGAGTTATTTCAATTTTGTACCATAAGAAATGTGCTTCTATTTCTTAGATTGATGCTAAATTCTGTTAAAAACATCAATCTTCAAACTTCTGATCTTATTCAGAATGTTGGATGAGGTTAGAGACTGACCAATAGAAAATAAAGCAACATTCCAGTTAATATTATTTTTATTTATTTTTTTTTGCTCAAAATCCACCAACGATTCAACACAAAGAAAGTACTGGTGAGACTAATAAAACAATTTTGTCCTCTTGGGGAAACAGAAATATGCCAATAATAGAATTGCCAAAATTTGCAATTTTTCACTAACATTTCAAAAGTAAAACTCATTAGATCCCCCACCCCTCGTCTCACCTTCCCATGGAAAACGTGATTAATGATTCCTTCACGTTGGTTCACTTTGCAGAATCTGAGAATTTTTCTTCATCTCATTAATTATAAGTGAAACTCACTTTTTGGTTCCTTCTCGTCCTCTTGTGTTTTGGTGAACTGATACAATGGAATGAAAAAAGAGTTTAAAGTAATCCCAGATGCAGCAGCAACTTACCTAAAACAAAAATAAATAAAAAGAAAATAGTTTAAAATGACAAAGTAAAAAAAATCTGGTAGAAATGATATAAAAAAATAAATGTACATAAAAAAATAAAGCATTTAAGATTTTTTTTTTTGAAGAGCCAATCAACAATTGTTATATACATGACTGAATTTGAATCCAACAATGTCAAGCAGATTTCAAGATGAACATTGTTCTGTCACAGATAAGGTTTCTGAACGAGTGTCAAATGATCCCTTTGAAGGCGACGAAATATTAAAAATTGTCTGCAGCCTAATAGTTCCAATAAGTCCCAAATCTGGCATATAAATGGTACTACTAATAATAAAAAGAAAAAAAATTTTTTATAAAGTACTAACCTTTAAAGATTTGTCAAAATATAAGTTCAATAGGATTATTTATTTATAAGTTACAGTTATTTAAGTGAAACTAATGTTACCAACTTCAAAATTATAGAAATATCAGAATTCCATATGTTGATAAAGCATCACTTTCTGATGGTACAAAATACTGTTCAAACAAATTAATGGCTTTATAAGGCTCTGAAAAACATAATTTACATTCACTTTCTTTTATTTTCATTAAATTTTCATTATTTTCATTAAATTTTATTATTTGAATAAATTTTTATACCTTAGTATGTAGTTTAGCTTTACTTTGGCTATATTTATTTGTCTGTATTTTGGCTTTGTGAGCGATTCTAATTAATGCCTGGATACATTTTTTGTTTTACATAAAACTAATGGTGCCTTTAAAGTGTTGAATGGTCCATCAAATTACATAATTATATTGTCGATCTATTCATTGAAATAGCTAATAAAAATTATTTATTAATAATTAAATTAAATACAATTATGCCCAACTTGAAAGAGCTTCATTCCAGCAAAAATTTCTAAAAGTCCAGATAATCATATTTTCATTTTTTTTTTTTTGTGAGGCGGGATTCAGAAAGAATATTTATTAATATCTTTCTTAACATTTCTTATATCGTCTCAGGCAATGCTGAGAAACGGGTCCTGCTCATTCACACACACACATATATATATATATATATATATATATATATATATATATATATATATATATGTGTGTGTGTGTGTGTGTGAACATATTTTTATTTGTTCAGAAAGTTGTTGATATTGTTCTTTTCTTTTGATTTTTAAAAATAGATTGTTCTTACGTTGTTGATTCATAAAAAAATAGTCACTAATCATTAATTATGTATGCAATGTTTCTAGCCAAAAATAATCATTCAAAGACGATTATTTTTATTCTAATCTTCTAGTGTAAGGCTTAGGTTGGAGGAGGAGGGTCATCTGTTGTTTTTCTATTGCAATGGCATGCATTCGTCCCTATTAAAATCAAACGTTTGTTGAATTTTACTTTTTCAGATTTTTTTTTTTTTTTTTTTTTTTTTAATCATGGTCTTCAGTAGTTTTAATTTACATTTTTTCTTTTAGAAAATATTTAATATTACATTTAACATTTACACTAACAACGTAATCTTAAAAAAAAAAAACGAATAAGTTTTTTTAATTATATATTTGGGGGGGGGAATAGGGATAAACATTGCTTAATTCAATGCTAATATAGTGATTTCAAGAATTTACTTTTTTTTTCGGGTTATATTGCTATCAGTAACACTGACTTTACGAGCTTCTTTCCTAATGTTTCTGAATAAATTAATATTTTTTAATCGTTAATATCTACAATGCATTATTTTCAACAAAATAGCAATAATTGATATTTTTTTTTATGTACTTAAAACAATAATTTTAGTGAAGTTGTTTTGCGTTTAAACAAAATAATACATTTCCAGTAAGATTTTATAAAAATGATTAGGCCAGTATATTCCATGATCATTATTTAATAAATATTGAAACTTTCGATAAACTTGGTTGATTATCTTATTATTGGAGTCCGTTTTGAGATGAATAATTTGTGTATTTATTCATGCATTTGTGGACTGAAATCCTCATCTTTATAGTTATTGTTTCACGTTTCAGACAACTATTCCTCTGGCATTCGTCAGGTGATTAACCACAACGAGATAGAAATGCTGAATTTCTTAACTGTATCCTCAGTAATTACTGCCTTCCATAGTTGATGTAACGTAGCAAGGCGACAACAACTATGAAGATGAGGACAACAGTCGACAAATAAATAAACTGAGTTGATTTCCTGATTTTTGGTGAATATTTGTATTTTAGAAAGAGGTCAAAATCTTTATACATTTTAGGAATGTGCCATTCCTTGCGCATGCACCTACACTTTCTTTTACTTTACTTCTTTCTTTAGATGTAATAATACTATTCCAACTTAGGGTATTTATGCATCTATAGTACTGTGCTGAAATACTAACATTATTATAATTTGAAAGCCATTCTCAACATGGCCATGGAGGTTCTTCCTGACTATTTTGTACTTTCATCTAACAATCCAACTATATAAGATACAGAAAATATCATAAAAAAACTGAACTTGACTCAGAAATAATATCAAGATATATTCTGCACTTTACTGATCGAGATGAAATACTAATGTTGCTTAGAGACACATTCAATCACAAAACTTAGTAAGTGTGCATCCACTTTGGTCAACTTAACTACAAAACATTTTCGCTGGTAAGAGTAGATTCATTTCAGAAATACATACGTTTGTTCATTCCAGATAATCATATTTTTTAAATGTTACAGTACAACAAGTCCGTCGATAACTTATTTTCATTTACTTTTTCTAACATTTATCTAACAAAGAAGTCATTTCCTTCAACATTCAAGTTTTTAATATAGTACATTTCTCTGCAGAAATGTTTTCAGCAGTTTATTCGCAGTCACTATTTTATGTGACTCACAATGATGCACTAGATAATCATATTTTCATTTTTTTATGAGGCAGGATTCAGGAAAAAAATATTTAATATTTTTCCTGACTTAATGTTTCTTATATTGTCTCAGGCAATGCCGAGAAACAGGTCCTGCTAATATATATATATATATATATATATATATATATATATATATATTATTTGTTCAGAAAGTTGTTGATGATGTTCTTTTCTCTTGATTTTTATAAAAATAGATTGTTCCTATATTTTTGACTCATAAAAACAATCACTAATCATTAATTATGTAAAAAGTTTTTCTAGTTAAAAATAATTATTCAAGGACGATTATTTTTATTCTAATCTTCAGCTTTTTTTTTTTTAATCTATTTCTTCTAGATAATTTAATCTTTGCAACACGTCGTGAAAAAAAACTTTATTTTTTAATAAATTAGTTTTATTTACATTCTTATCTATTATAATCCAAAAAAAAAAAAAAAAAATTCATTAAGTACTTATAAAACAAACCGAAAAAATATGGAAAGACAGAAAAACCTAATTTACATTCACTTTCTACTTTTGGATTTTTATCAAGTTTTATCGTTTCAACAAATTCTTGTGCCTTAATATGAAGTTTAGCTTGACTTTAGCTATATTTATTTGTTGTCTATTTTTTTATTTCCTACTTTTGGTTTTGTTGGCGATTCTAATTAATGCCTTGATATATTTTTTAGTTTTACATAAATTTCCTAATGTTTCATTAATTATGTAAGCAATTTTTTTTTTTTGTCAAAAATAATTATTCAAGGACGATTATTTTTATTCTAATTTTCAGCTTTTTTTAAATCTATTTCTTCTAGATAATTCAGTCTGTACTTCGAGTTTATTCACAAACTCAGAGGATTTCAGTCCTAAATCCCCACTAACTGTATATATATTAAACTAAAATGGCCCAAGATACTAGGATAACTATATTTCATTTTGATCAAAGAGAGTATAACATTATAGATATGTATTAAAAGGGAATATGTTTGCCTTTGTTTTATATTTCACTAGTGAGGGTTCCCAGCATTGCCCGGGCGTTTGTAGGTGTAAAAGAAAGAAAAAAAAAGTTTTGGTAGGTAGGTAGGTAGGTAGGTTTGAACCTTGAGGCAAAGGCAGAAAAAAACATAACTTACCTTGAGGCTACGAAGGCAGTGGAATGATAGTGGATAAAATTAAATGATTAAAACGTTATGTGACAGGTGCATAAATTCAATGAGGTCAAACATCACGCCATAGGGAAATGAAATACCGCACTTAACTTTGGCTGCGAGGCAGTTTTTTTGGTTTTGTTTTGTTTCTCAAAGTTGTTGGGTGAAAACCAGCTCCTCATAAAAAAGGGGAGTGTCCAAATGAATAGCAATTGTCTGATATGACGGTTTTCACCGCATTGATTAAAGCGGATTTGTTTTCTGGACGTCCTGCCGCGACAGAACAAAATAGCACGATTTTTATAAAAGTCGATCACAATAAACGTCCCTTCGCAAATTGTAGATATTAGATCTAGAGGGTATATAAACAGTTCTAAGAAATAGTAACCCCGTCTCCCCAAAAAAGCCTTTGCTGGACATACAAACGTGTGTGCCGCTTTTGCCTTTTATATATATAGGTAGAACAAATAAAAACAAAATGTTACTAAGGATCTCGGGGTTTAGAGTAAGAGTGAACTGGGGGGGGGGTCATCCATTTCTGGAGAAACACCAGGTGTGCCTCAAGGGGATTCAAAGACTGTAAATTTACCGAAATGCACTTCAACAAATGTCATTTACGCTCCCTTTCTCTCAGTTACTACCGAATACATCAAAAAATTGAATATATAAAAAATAAATTTCAAAAAAGTAATATGTAATGACCTGGATACAAAAGGACATGTGTTTCATCATTCTATTCTGTGCAATGTTGGGTCTTTGTGCTAGTTAACAATACCATACACATATGACATGCAATATGTGTAAAAGTAAATAATTATACTGAAGACATTCATTTTATAAATCTAAAATCATTCTAAATTCCCGAGTGTTAATTCTACCGTTTTTGAGATCCTTCCAAGAGGAAGCAAGAAAACTGAACTGATACAAGATATCTACAAAGCATGGAACATGGAATTAAGAGTCTTTTAAATAAAGGGTTTAGTTGCACAAAGGTTACTGACTATTTACAAAAGAAATCTGAGGAAAGTATTCGTACTTAACATTCTTGTATTTTTGGCTAAATGCAAAGTGTAAAATCTCTTCTGACATTGCACTTGATCAATGAAGGAGAAATCATTTTATACTAAAAATTTTAATTCATATCTCAATCAGGAGTGCTCCTTTTGGGGAAAGTGAAATTTTCTCCAGATTAAAAACCGACTTTGTGTCCAACTCTATCTTTGTGGGAAAGCAACTAAATAGAGACATTTGAATTTAACAAGTACTAAATTAAACACTTTTTTCTTCAGATTGTGTTACTTGCAAAGAAAATAAATGTTCTTTTATAGCAGATTCGATATTCTGCTGTTGCAAAATAGAAAAGATCAAGAAACCCTGCTCCTACCCCTGAGAATCCTGTATAGATTCTTATATTCGATATAAAAATTTTCGATCTCAAAAAGATGCACCTGAAGAAGGTCAGAGGTTATGGTTACACTGACCAAAACATTGTGAAAATAACTAAAATGAGAATTGTAATCTGAATATTTCAAATAATATAAATTATCAACCCTCATCTAAAAAATTCAGAAACATTAAAATATGATAAAATGGCTGGTTGAAGTGTGTAGCTGATAGCTTATCTTACATTTAGAATTTCCTTTTTTTGAAATGTTCAATATATATGTATTGGGACTATTAATCAGAATCGGAAAAAATCAAAACTTTTTGGGGGTACAAAAATCGGAAAAACTGTGCCTATTTTCTGATAAAAAAAACAAACAAAACGTTTTTTTAATTGTTTTGTTTAAAACTTGATTTTCTATTGCAGGTAAACTGATAAATATTCATTGATTTTAAACTACCAGTAAATCTGTAGATCAACTCCTGCAAACGGATTTTAATGTTAGCGAAAATATATGAACATATCACACGGGTTTTTACAGTAATAAAAAAAAAACACAGATCTATAGTCAATATTTAGAGATTTAAAAAGAATTGAAATCAGTAATTATATCAAAATCAGAAAATTAGGACAGAATTGGTAAGTGTATTAGAATTGTGAAAAATACTGGAATCGTTCCATCACACACACACACACACATATATATATAAATGCTCCCTATCTTGGGTTGAGCATATTGGAACGAGATAAGCAAACTGCCATTAGCATTAAGTGATGCTCTTTGTGTAAACAAATGGAGCTTAGGCATTTGAACATTGTTAATTCACATACCTATCTTAGCAGCAGCCGAATAGCCTAACGGTTAGGAATATCGACCGTCGTCAAAGAAGTCAAGTTTTAAACCTGACTTGAGGTAGTTGCTCGTCTAGCTGCACTTATGAGCTGTGATACAGCGAAACAGTACTGTACGTGGATGATTAAATATATCAGAAACATTAAAACCTTTTGGACTAAGCATGTGACATTACCTTTTTCATTTTTATTTTTTACAAGCGAACATTAATTTGGAGGCATGAGTACAATGATATTACTCAAAATAAATTTCTGTAAATTTATGGGTTTTGAATCCTTTCATATACACATAGCGTATCCTACATTATAAATTTCTCACATGAGTAGAATGAACTACCTTTGACTTATACTGACAGTAAAGTGTATTCTTCTCTTTTCTACATGGTCCATTTGTTGCATTGTTTGGTTTATACTTTCAATCTTTGCTTATTCCTTGTTAAATTTTATTTTTCTCATGTGTTCTGTTTAATTCGCATTCCTACAATTTATATCATGAATAAAATCTTTAATTCACTCCAAGCATTGTAACAGGTTGCTGTGATAAGGGCCAGATTTATAAGAAGTAACCTGGATGCAGAGTTGGAAAGCAAGATGTTTGTTCACATTGCATTTTAATTTTTGCATACTGATACAGATAGGAAAACAGTAAGCAGGAAAAGAATTCCAAAGGCAAGCGTTCTGAGGAAAAAGTCATTAGAGTAGAAAGTCTTTTGGTATCTTGAGATCTCTATGATAAAAGGGTGGAATTTTGCTGCTAGTCGGGTGGATCAAGGATCATTTTGTTGATGTGCAAGAACAATACGTTCATCGGAGCACAATCCGTGGGCATACTGGTAAAACACAGGAATGCAGCGATGCGACAAGGACTGGAGATTGGCAGACAGTGCAGGATCTATTACCAGCAGTTTATTACTCATGCAGGTGTGCATATACATGAGGCAAAGAGAGCGTATACAATCACCTTCAAAATTAAGAGTGATAATTCTGAAGCATTATGAAGGAACAAATAACGAAGTTAGCAAACAAAGAATAAACAAACATGAAATAAAAATACAAGTTTTACCTTATTACCAAGGAGGATGGTGATAGTATGATTCCTTATTGTTAATGAAATAATTACCATGTTCTCTAGCATCCATTGTATATTTCAGAAGAACATAAATAGTGGGCCTCTGGCTGTGTAAAAGTAATATCAGCGGGGCTGCTGCTCGTATCCACCTGTGTCTAACACAACAACTACTGTTAATTGTGAAAGCTTGTTAACACACTGCTCATAAATTGTTCTACAACTGACTTCCGGTTGAAGCCTGTGCCAAGCTGCTTTTGTCCAATCAAGATGGTCACTCCACTTGGTTGTGAGTGGACACTTGAACCTTGTGCTGCTCTAATTACAGTTTCACTGCCGCAATCATACTTAGACCAGTTCTTGGGCCCAACAGGTCTATAAGGCTGATTGATGGTGGTTTCAACTGTTTCCAGCAGTAGGGAGACTAGTGAGAAAGCCAAGAGACCAGATAATGACCATAAATAAATAATAGAGTAGAGGGGAGAAACAGGGGAGGAGGAGGAGAAAGAAATGATAGCTCAATATTAAGTATGTCAAGGAGTAAATTACCAAGAAAGGATCTACTTAATAAGATTTCTTTAAAAAAAAAAAAAAAAAAAAAAAAAAAACATCACTTAAATAACCCAATTCTCATTTCACCATTATTGGCATTGCGGCTGGTAGGGAATATCTCCCCCCACCCTCAAAAAAATAAAAATTAAAATAATATTCTGCCCTTAAGAAATTATTTTGTTCATTGTTAGAACAGTAGAAAAAAACAAAAAACAAAAAAAAACTCAGCTCAATGAAATCCATTGAAATGCGTCATCCACATTCTAGTTACAAACAGAATCATGAGAAACATTCGTTTCACCCTAGCCCACGACAGGCCAACGTTGTCAATCACATGTAGAACATCCACTGGAATCGGCTGCTGGGTATCAATGTGAGCCATCAACTTGTTGACATCTGATACTAAACTTTGATCTGAATCCAGGGATTAGATAAGTTGCCTTTGTGGGGAGGCAAGTAAATAGAGAAATTTGTTACTTTTAAGCTTTAGTCTTTTAAGACTTCTGAATGTGAAATTTGGTCAGAATAATTATTTATTGTACTAAGGTCATATTAAACATTTTTCTTCTGAAGGGATATCCAGCTTTAACAAATAAACATTCATTTTTTTTTTACTCGATTTTAATCAGTTTTTGAGGTCTATCTGATGAAATATTTACAAAAATACGAAATTTATATATATATATATATATATATATATATATATATATATATATATGATTAGTTTTTTTGGAAAAAGAATTCCAGCAGAGTGCTCAATTAAAAGGAAAATCCAAATTTTAAGAGCGTACTTATATTTTGTGTACAGAAAGTTGTTAGTTGAGACAGGTCATTGGTACCGTCGGTTTCAAGCCCGATAATAAGGCCCGTTTAAGGTATCCTTATCGAGCTCTCTTCAGCCAATATTCGTCTATCTTATAACCGGAAGTGTGAAGTATATATACCTCGCGAATCCACGTTCAAATCTCGTTTTGTTTAATCCCCCCCCTTTTTTTTTTTTTTTATCTATCTATATATATATATATATATATATCGGGTAATGTAATACCTAATTTTCAACTTTGAATTATTTAAATTTAAGATCTAATTTCGAAAAAATGTTTTTTTTATATGAATCGATTTTAATTTGAACCCCATTTAATTTTAAAATCTCTTTCCTTATGTATAAAAACTTTAAAATCTGTATTGGTATCGGTTAAAAACTTAAAAATTCGTTTAATTATATCGAACATTTAAAAATTTCCAAAAATACGTTTAAAGTTTTAAAAAATATATTTTTAATTATATCGAATCACGTTTAAAAATTTCGAAATACGTTTAAAAATTATTTTTTAAAAACCCAAATCTTTCAAGGTTTGGGGAAGTGAGTATTTATCTATCCTAAGTGATTTCCCTAGTTTATTAACATTATTATATTTTTCTATAGTTTTAAATTCGAAATAGATTATAAATTACATTTATAAAATATAATTTTTTTTTTTTATATATATATATATATATATATATATATATAATATATATATATATATATATATATGACATTAATTAAAAATCTATAATATAATTGCGATTAAAATCCAAGTTTACCGACTAATTATTTATGTATTTACAATTTTTTTTCCTTATATATATATATATATATATATATATATATATATAAAAACAACATCTAAGTGTTGTTCTTTTCATTGATCCAATTTATTAGGAGACCCTTCCTTCTATGTATGCAACTTTTCAAAGCTTCACTCCTCACATTTAAACATTTTATTTTTGGGTCATGAATGGACCGGAGGATGTAGTATTTCTCTGCGTTACAGAGTGAGCATTGACTTAATTCCGGGACGTATGCTGGTCTATGCTCTATTTTTCTCCATTTTATGGAAAAGGGTGTATTTTTTTCTTTAAGCTCCCACGCGCGGGTAGCTAATGCTGTATTCATCCTTGTTTTAGCTCTAAAGGAGCTCATATGTGCATAATATCTTTGTTTATATTAAAAATTTCAAAACAGGAACATAGAAAAATAGTTAAATTAAAAAATGCAAAAATTAATACAAATGTTCAGAAAAGAAATGTACGGATGCGCGACTAGTAGAAAAAAAAGAACTTCCTCCCTTTTAATTACATGACGTCATTTTCACAATCTTTCGACTGCCTGAAATTTTGGGCCTTCGTAATTTTCGTGTCTTGCGTTTTGCGAATGCCACAATCACTCGGTTTTTGGGCTAATTAATTTATGTTTTGTACAAACAAGGCGTTTTTTTTTTTAATTTAATTCAATATCTTAGGACTTTACTTTAGTAATTATCTTTGAAATAGACCCAGAAAACTAATATTTATCTTTTAAAGGATTTTTACAATGAATTTATTTAACTTCAAAATTTAGCTGAATTGGGTAGCTTGCAGTGAAAACATTTTCATAACTTTTTTTTATTTCACGTGTACAAACATGTATTTCCTTTTGTAAATTAACTTTAGTCCTTAATCTTTCAAATACAATCAAAAAGTAATCGGAAACCTACAAAAAAAAATGATAAATCGGCTTTCAAAACTAGGTCCCCCATTTTTGTCTGCCCATTTTTTGTCCGTACCTACTTTTAACTAATTAAAAATAATTGTCAGTATAATTTGATACTTAGTTTCGTATTTGTTAAAGTAAATATATTCATTTTTATTTCCAACTCCCAACCAAACCTCTCTTGAATCGGCACGGCTTGAGTTCTATGGCAAGAAGTCCAGGATGACCGGAAACAATGCCGAGATAAGCGGAGAGCAGATACAGCACCTGGAATTCCCAAATGGTCACTCATTTTAGTATTGACCAGGCCCAATGTTGTTTAACTTTGGTTATCTAATGGGAACCGGTGTGTCAACATGATTATGCTGTATTAAATAGTGCGCATTTCTAGTGTATCTGAATTTCTTGTGTAAACGTAACTTTGAAAATTACTGGCTTTATTATTCATGTACGACTAAATTAGTCAGGATAATGATAATGAATGGTTATTCAAGCAACTTCAACTCAGGCGATTTCCTGGGTTCGTCAGCGATGATGAAAATACCTTGCAGTAGTACCTCTCAAAGAAAAATCCGTTTTATTGTTTATTTTGATAATAAATTATAACAATAAAACGAATTTACTAACAACTTTCAGTCAAATAAGCCTGAAAGTAAACAAAGTAAATAGAAAAACAAATATTTATAAATGAAATCCTTAAAGACCGAGACAGTTTTTTCCCCTAATCCAGTATACTATTTTTGAGAGAACTGGATTTTTCTCATATTAAAAATCCATCTTGTGTCTAACTCTGCCCTCATAGTGACACAAGTAAATAGAATTTTTTTTCTTTTTTTTAATTAACTGATGTTTGGCAAAATCTCCGAAAGAAACTCGATTTTTTTTTAAGTCTGCGAAAAAATAATTTTTTAAAATGCAATAATAATCTGCATAAAATAAAATCAGGATCAGCTTTCTTGGATTCTTATCTCAAAAATGAAGAAACAATCGATTTTAATTTAGACGCAATCACATGAGGTTTATTTTTCATTAAAAAAAATCTTTGTAAAATAAGTTTTTTTTTTTTGTTGTTTTTTTCACATAGGGAAGTATTTTAAAAATACAAGTCAAACGTAAAAAGAAAAACACTGACCTACAAAAAAGCTTGGGTTACCTCGTCGGCATTTTCTAGTAGGGGCACCTCAGACGACTAGCAGTTAGCTAATCGCTTTTAAAGTTTCTAAAACTTCTTTTTTTTTTTGTGATTTATTCGCAATATTCAGCTAATAAAATTATATGAAATAGTAAGAAAAAAAAATGGCAGTCAAACTTAAACAATTTTTTCAAATCGTTTATGTACATTTTAAAACTATGCGAGTTTGGTAAAAAAAAAAAAAAAAAAATTTAATTTTCATACATTTTATATAAATTATGAGTTGTAGGTTTTTATTTATTTATTATTATTATTTTTTTTTTTTTCGGAGGTTTCGAGTATTAACTGCACTTTCACCATAAAAAAAACTCCCGAGTAACGGTTGCTAGATAAAGCTAGTTTAAAAAAAAAAAAAAAAAAAAAAAAAAAAACTATTTTATTTATTTTTTATTCTGGGTCACTTGTTGAATTTGTTTGTTTCAATTGCGTGTTTGAAGCAAATGTTAGTAAATGGTAATTTCCAGATCATTTACTATTAGCCAAGCCCCATTAAACTGTTCTGCCAGCAAGTGTGAGGCAGTTAGGATATTAGATTTTCTTTGTTGCATGAATGAATACCAAACAATAACACAAAGCATTAAATAAAACAGATTTAAAGAAAGAAACATTCGGCCTTGAAATATATGTGTATTGTTAACAGTAAACAGATACTGATAACTAAACCTAGAAGGAATACCTGGTGTTGCCGGATTGACATGGTGAACCATTTCTCCTTCTCTCAGAACATAAAATCATATTACATTTTTTATTCTTGATTGGATTAGAGGGAATATAACTAAAAGTGACATGAATAGACATAATTATTGATAGAGTTGTAGTCATTAACCCCTTCAGATATTTGAGGAATGAATGATGACGTGTTGTCTTTTCTAAGGCGACAATTTTATCATTCCACCCTGTAGATTTGTAACAAAAGAGAAACAAAAATTTATATAATATATATATGATTTATATAATAGACTAGCGGGGGGTACCCGGCGTTGCCTGGGTGTTTGGAGGTGGTGTGTGTTAAAAAAAAAAAAACATTGGCCAGGTAAAAGAAAAAAAGTTTTAGTAGGAAGGTAGGATTGAACCCTGAAGCCTTGACGTGAAGGTGGGAACGAAAGGGAAAAAAAGCCAACCAACTAACCATCTCAGCCAGGAGGGGAGAGGAACTGATAAGCACGTTAAGTGAAAGGTTATAAAGCAAAATAAACAGGTGCAAGGAAGTGGCATGATGTCTGACCTAGTTTTGCGCTGCAAGCCAGATCATTTGCTTTTCGAATACACGGCAAGCTGGAAAAAGTCGGGCAAATTAAATACACATGCGACCCCTGTTGTTAAGTCATAGTTATTATGATTTAGACGTGATATAAAAAGTTTTAAGGAACGAGCCGAGCAAGAAGACCTTGGAAAAAAGCTTTTTGCAGACATACACACATACATTTTCGCTTTTATATATATAGTCTAGCGGGGGGGGGTACCCGGCATTGCCCGGGTGTTTGGAGGTGTGTATGGTTTTGGGTAAATCAAAACTCCGGGGAGGGGGAGGGGGTAAAATTTAAAAAAAAAGTTTTGCTAGGTAAGTATGAGGATCGAACCTGAACCTTTGAGGCAAAGTTGGAAATTAAAGTGTGAAAAAAACGTGTGACGTTAACCATTGGGCCACCGCGAAATACTAACGGAAACATGTTTGAATTTATTTAATTACTTAGAATTGGCAGGTGCCCGTTTTAATGACTTAATGAGGTCAACTTTGACTGTGGGGTAGTATTTCATTTACTGCGGGAACGCTTTTTTATTTTTATTTTCCCAAGATGTTGGGGGGGGGGACCAGCTCCCCATAAAAAGGGGATTGTCCAAATTGAACAGCAATTGTCTGATATAAGGAAAATATTTCTACATTGATCAAAGCTGATTACTTTCAGAAAAATACCGCCAGAATTAGTGTCACTTTTATTATACGAAAAGGTCTAATTCACATGCGGCGAGCGAAAAATGTTGAATATTTATCTTTTCAAAGTCGACCAAATTAAATAGGGAGGCGACCTCCGTTGTTAACTCGCAGATATGATTTATATGTGATATAAAAAGTTTTAAGTTGTGAGCCGACCGACCGCTTCTCGGCAAAAAGCCTTTTACAGACATACACAAAAAGCGAACATACACACATTTTCGATTTTATATTTATAGATTAGTGTTTCAGTAAATGTACACTAGAGCAGGTGTAATGCAGTGTTACGTAGTCAAAAGATACAAATTCCAAAATGACAATTTATTTTTAAAAATATTCTCATATTTATACTGTCTGTTGATTCTTCGAAGATTAAAAATCGAATTTCAATTCTTAGCATTCTCACGACTAAGTTTTTTACTCCATTAACTTGATTTGTTGAAAGTTCCAAGTTAAAATCTTATCCTATCTGCTTATGCAAATTATTCTGGGGAAGGTATGAACCCACAAGGTTTCTCTCTTCCCGTTATAGGTAAAAATAGCTTATTTACAGCAGTTATTTCTTTTTTAAACTTTTCTATCAAAAGGAATTGATATTCTGTACACAAAATTACCATAGTCAATGAGTTAGAGTAACTTTTTTTTTTTTTTTAAATTACATTTTCCCCCCCAAACAAGGCACATTGCCACTTTGATGTAGGGGGCTACTATCAAGGACATAAGCTACAGGGGTACTATGTGGGGAGTTGGGCAGCAAGATGTCGGTTCACGTTACACTTAAACTTCTGCATGTCAGTACAGTTGTGGAAGCAGAAACCCGGAAGGGAATTCCAAAGTCTAGCAGTTCTGGGGAAGAAACTACTGGAGTAGAAGGCTCTCTTACATCTAGGGATCTCAACTGTGAAGGGGTGGGATTTTGCTGCTTGTCGGGTTTGTCGGGGGTATTTACGTCGAAGGGGTACAAGTGCTTGCAGTTCGTCAGAGCATTTACCATTAAAGCACTTGTAGAACAGGCAGAGAATGGGACAGAGGCTGAAGCTTAGATGACAGTTCAGGACCTATTAGGTTGGTGACTCTTTTGAATCTTGTCTAGGAGCGAGAGACTAGTAGCAGATGCACCAGCCCAAATATGACAACAATACTCCATAAACGGGCGAATAGTGGCCTTATAGAGGTACAGGATACTTTCAGGCATTATTAGCTTTCTAGCATGGGAGAGAGAACCTACCTTTTTCGCAGCAGTCCTGGCAATGCTTTCAACGTAATTTTTCCAACTCATGTTTCCTGTGAACATTAGGCCGAGGAGTTTAAAATATGTACTTTCAGATAAAGAGTCTTTGGCCATTGCTATTTGATATCACAAAGTAGATGGAGAAGTAGCTAGAAAAAAAAAATCTGACTCCTGACTGTTTTTAGAAAAGAAAAATTTTTTATTAAAAGTTGAAATGAGATTATCGTGATGCCTAGAGACAAAGTTTTTGGCTTATAATGCTCGTTGACATTTCTTTAGAATCTAAATTCATTGATTCAAGAGTTTGAGCCAGACATTTTACATTTGTAAAAGTTGTTGAGCATTTGAACCATAAACTTCATTATCAATTTTTTTTAATTGGATTTTTTCAATCTTATTAATTAAAAATAAACAAAAATCGCTGAATTCACAAAACCTTGTAAACTAGCCTAACCTTTTTAGAATAAAAATGCTATACAAATCAAATTTTGACTTGGCATATTGATTGTATAACTGAATATATAATTATTATACCTTGTCTGTTTACACAAGTAAAAATCTATATCACAACCCGAGATGAAGAAGTAGCTAAAAAAAAAAAATCATGTTTTTTGAAAAGAAAGAAAAATTTTTTTTTTAATTTTATTAAAAGTTGAAACGAGATTATTGTGATGCCCAGAGACAAAGTTTTTGACTTATAATGCTAGTTGACATTTCTTTAGAATCTATTACTGTGCAAATTGCTAGCGTCTGATTTAAGAAGCAGTTTTAAAAATTCAACTGATCTTCGACTCTTGCAAAAATTTGCTGACCGCCTCCCCACCCAATAATTGGTTCAAATTATTAATGCTAAGGGTATGTAAAAAAATTGTTTGGTTTTACTCAGAATGGAGCTGTAATTTGCATACAGACATTTCTACAAAGTGACCAAGCCTTTTTCACAATAATGATATTTAAATGTGATAGATTCATTTTGTCTGAACCCGATTTAAAGCACAGTCATATATCATAGAAATGCCAACTGACTGACCACCAAAATTTGCTGAGTCATCCTGGTCAATACATTTAAGATGGCAGATTTGTTTTTTTTGTTTTTTTAATATATGGATCTTTTAGAATGGTTTTGATATGGGTTGGCAATTTTAATGCTGCCTTGCATTTACATTTATTAAAGAAAAAAACAAAAAAACTAATACACATATACAAAAATTATCCAAAACTAAGGAATAGGAACGTCCAGAAATAAGGGACAAAATTGAGAAAAAAACAATGTAAACAGTATGCTATATTAAAATTTTTGGATTTCCTCTAAAGAATAAGTCTTACTTGGTCATTTGTAAACGTTGCATCAGCCAGCACCATGGCGAAACGCCAAAAACTTGATTACTCTGTAAGACAAGCTATTGTGAAGCTACAAAAGGAAAACCACACGATTAGAGAGATTTCAGAGAAAGTGAAACGTTCCAAGACTGTTGTAAGCAGGGTTCTTAAATCCTACAATGATACTGGCAAAATAGTGCTTTTAAAACCGGTAGACTCTGCAAAACTTTGGCAAGAGAAGATCGAACGTATGTTATTAAAGGACCGTTTTAAGTCTTGCACAGAAATTAAAAGGGTTATGAATAGTACCTCATGTGTTAATGTGTCAAGACAGATTGTTTCTAGACGACTGCAAGAAATAGGCCTGTTTAATCGAACCCCAGAGAAGAAACAACTTATTAGTTCGAAGAATAAGAAGAGATTAGAGTTTGCAAACATGTAATTTGGACATATGAAAATTGGGCAAAGGTATTTTTCAGTGATGAAAGCAAGTTTAATTTATTTGGAAATGATGGAGAAAAAAAAAAAAGAAAAAAAAAACAATGTAAAGAAACGTACTGGTGAAAGATTTAGTGCAAAGTGTACTAAGAAAACTGTCAAGTTTGGGGGCGGAAGTGTCATGGTATTTGGAATGTTTTCTAGCCAAGGTACAACGCCTATTGTTGGGTTACAAACTCGTGCAAATGCGCAGATCTATAAAAACATTGTTCAAGATCACATTGTGCCATCATACAGAATTCAGGTTTCGATAGAGCAAGATAATGCCCCATGTCACAAGGCAAAGATAGTAATGAGTTACCTTAGCGAGCAAGATTTC
Source organism: Euprymna scolopes (assembly GCF_053919585.1). Lineage (NCBI taxonomy): Eukaryota > Metazoa > Mollusca > Cephalopoda > Sepiida > Sepiolidae > Euprymna > Euprymna scolopes. Next base: position 191,178,673 of record NC_136483.1, read on the forward strand.
GAAATTATGGAAATTACTGCAAAGTCCTGAATTAAATTCAACAGAAAATCTTTGGAAGACCTTAGGAATGAAAGTTATGGAAAGAAATCCAACTAACACGGAGGATTTGTGGGCGAAGCTTCAAGAAGAATGGTCCAAAATTAGTATTGAGGATTGTCAAGAACCGATTCGTTCTTGTAGTCGAAGATGTGCCGCTGTCATTGAGAGCAAGGGCTCATTTACTAAATATTGATTGTACATGCATTTTTATTGTTTTTTGGCCATTTACATTGTTTTTCTCAATTTTGTCCCTTACTTTTGGACGTTCCTATTTCGAAAATAAATTGTTACTAATTTCTTTTTCTATCCTTTGCAAATGATTGAAATTTTATTTTGCTATGGATGATAACGACTACCAGTTGTCAAAATTTCAGCTTTTCACAGTTGTTATTTCTAATAAATATTAGGTTTTAAAATTTTGTCCCTGCGTTTTGGACGCTACTGTATATAAGAGGAAAATATATGCCCCTTTCACACACGCTGACACACAGCAGGAACAAATATCCAATAGTTCCTGTGCCAGACATTTTATATTTTATGTCAGTTGTAATCTGCAACTGTTCGAATAAGTGAAGGAGTAGTTTCTCTGAAGTTATTTTACCTTAGACCACGACCTCTTTGAGAGTTGTGATGTCAAATTTCAAAAAACAACTTGTGTTCAATGCATCATATACAATAAATCATTGATAATAGGAATCATGTTTCAACATTAAATAAACAAAATATATATTATAAAAAAAAAATATAGAAGTAAATACATTTATTCCTAAATAGGTTATAAAATGTGTTAATGTCACACAGAATGACCTATAACTTGTGTTGACAGTTCAAATCTTCTGAATCCGGATTTCCCAAACCTAGCACATTGAAGTCATTTAATGTTGGTTATAATATTCACATTTGAAGTAACAATTTTCTGCCTGAGCGACTTCATTTATTAGTTTTAAATAATAAAAAAAAGAAATTCATCATAGCCTAGTGTTATTCTAGGATTATCAGAAAAAGGTTCTATATCTTAAACTCTGTACTTACATTGAGTGAATTTTTATGGCAATCTATATACTTATAGAAGTGAGAATGTGTGTGGACACTTCTCAACCTATATACTCAACAATTTTTGATCTACAGACTTGAAATTTGGTATATAGGGTATTCAAACATGTGGTAAACTTTTTAAAAGGTTTTCATGTTAAGGGATCAAAACTGAAAAACTGGTATGTGGAGGTCATCAAATTTTTATTTGTTTGTTAATTGTTTCACGAATGTACATGCAGGATTGTTCCCATAACAGATTACTTATGCTAAGAATAAGTAGGTTTGAAAACACCTTTTAAAGATTGTGTTGCGCTGGTTTAATTGTTATCGTACTTGACTCACTGTCTTTGTTCTGATCTCAGCTCGAGTATTTTTTTTTTTTTTTTTTTTACTTACAAGAAGTGAACTGTTTAGAAAAAAATACTCACATGCACATGTCTAAGTTTCTTTCCATGTTTTTTTTTTTTTTAGTGCATCTTATCTTTAAGGAATTTAACGTTATATTTAATACCTACAGTATTTCTGTTTATAATAAATAAGAATTCTACATTAATTAAAATATTGTATATGCATATTTTAAAACCAGGCAATGCCGGGTGGCCAGCTAATTTTTATATAAATTTAATTATCTTTTATATAAGACCACAATGAAATCAAAAAAAGAAATAAATTCGTCTTAGCAATGATATGAGGGGCGTTTTTTTTTTAAAACTAACTTCTTGAAAATCAAGTCAGTCCATCTAAAGACTGAAAGAAACATATCCAAACAAATGTGAAAACTTGTTTATGAGACCAAAAATGATTGAATTTAAAAACAAAAAATGTGGTATCATTAACTGGAGGGGAGAAGGAGAGTCTTTTTCTTTCTTTTTCCTATTGATAAGAATTCTAATGGGCAATGTTAATTTCATTTTACAGTTTTTAATAAGTTATCTATTTCTTTACTAAATCATTTTAAGTACTGTTAATATCAACAAAACCTTTGCATGCATATAGATAAAATAGGACAAAAAAATTAGAAATGAACAACTTCAAAATGTTTATTTATTATGAATAGTTTATAAAAATAGTTATACAAATTAGACATTTATTTGACTGTCTTTAGATCGTTAATTTCTATCATAGAGCATTTTGAAACTATGTTGTATTATTGGTTTAAATAACACAAACCAGTTTTAATGGCTATATAGGTAATGGTGGACAATTTTACATTTATTCATTTAAATATTTGAAGTCATTTACTAACATGAGTATACTTTTATTTTCATCAATCCTATACGGCATAATCACGTTGACACACTGATTCTGGTCAGATTACTTAAGTTAAGCAACATTGAGCCCAGTCAGTACTAAAATGGGTGACCATTTGGGAATTTCAGATGCTGTATGTGCTCTCTGCTTATCTCGGCCTTGTTTCCAGTCATCTAGCACTTCTTGCCACTGGACTCAGGCAGTACAAATTCAAGAGAGGTAATTGGGGATTGTGCAACCTTTGCCTCATAATTACACGTGCAGTTACCCTTAGAGAGTATTCATTGTCTTTTGAAACTGAACGGAGGCATCGATAACTTTATAATTTGCTGCTAAAAAAGCTTAACTTAGCATATATAAATGCAAGCCATCACCAACTAAATGTTTCTGAGTGATGGCTTATCAATTTGTATAATAATACAAGTTCCAATGCCATCATTATTCAAGCATAAAGCCAAAGTATGTACAGACTCCAAATTAGGAATTTCTATGACTTATCATCATCATAAACGGTTTAACATTCGTTTTGCTAGCATGTGTTGGATAGGAATACATTTGCCAAATCTCAAGAGACTGTATCTTGCTTTTAAATACGAAATACGAATTCAAGTACACGCCTATGCTGGGTTTCTCAAATTTTTTCAAACTCTGAAGTCGTATCATGAAAGCCCTTTAATTATTAACATAAATAAACTCACTACCCAAAGGTTCAACCTTTTCTCATCATGAAAGAGGTAGTGACAACTTAGTAGGTTTTTTTTTTTCTTTTTTTTTTTTTCTTTAACTCTTTCACTCCAAACAAATCATATTGCCACTTGGACATTAGGGGCTACTATTTCGAATTATGCCTGCAGAGGACTGCAGTGAGTTGAACAAAATGACTGTTCACATTACATTTAAATTTCTGCAGGTTAGTATTGTCAGAAAAGTGGGAGGGAATTCTAAAGTCTAGCAGTCCGAAGGAAGAAACTATTACAGTAAAAAGCTTTCTGGCATCTAGTGACTTCAACAGTGAAAAGGTGGGATTTTGCTGCTTGTTGAATTAGTTGTGAATATGTATGTCGAGGGGGGACAAGTGCTATGAAGTTTTCAGAGCAAATTCCATTAAAATACTTGTAAGAGAGATACAGGAATGCAAAATTGTGGTAATGCGTCAGAGGTTGGAGCTTGACAGATAGTGCGGAACTTGTTAGATTGGAGACTCTTCATTTTAAACTTAAGAGCAAGAGACTAGTGGTAGATGCACTAGCCCAGACGTAGCGAGAATACTCTATGCATGGATGAATGGCGACTTCGTAGAGATCAAAAATATCTGGCTAACAGGGCTTCAGTAAAAATAAAGTAGGAATCAACATCAGGATCCGTCATACTCTGGTTGCTTATTTCTGCCTTTTGTTGTAGCAAGATCCTCTTTATGTCACTTTAGTATAAGGACATCTCTGAATAATAATTTTGTTTTATTGATTAAATCCTTTTTCTCCACATGAAATCCAATAGCTGTCTGTTGTAGCGAAATTAAAAGTACATCGAGAAGGGCACATTTTTTATTTTATTTATTTTTTTTTTTAACCAAGTCTGACATAAATATCCAGTATTATGAAAATAACGGAATAGATTTACTGGCGGTTGGGTCTTATCTTTAATGGTCCTTAATGTTTGTGTTTGAAAGCAGAGAAACCCTAGCAAAATAATGTTCAGTAAGAAAACAAACAATAATGTCTTGCTTTTTAAATCCATCCGTTTTTTTTTTTTGTTTTTTTTTTTTTTATCGTAAAACTTGGCTCAAATGATTTCCCTCCCCGTCAATAACAACAATAATAATTCAAAATGGCTATGTAAAACATCATTCCAGTGTTCGGCTGTTGTGTTTTGCATCTCATCCGCTCCAGATCCATCAAACTAATGTGCTGTCTCTGACTTTGGAGAATCTCCTACCAACCATCCATCCCATTTATGGCAGCTGCTTCTCAAAGTATTAGAGGGAAGAACTGATGTGAGAAATCCTGAATTTTTTAGGGGTAGGGGGAAAAAAAAGATTTAAATTTTTTTTTTTTTTTTTTTTTTTTTTAAATATTTTCAGGAATTACTCTATGTGTGGGTGGATGCGGAGAAGGACAAGATTTCACCTGCTCTCCAGTTTAGAATTTACCAGAAAAATAAAAGAAACTTCAGTTACCATGAATTTCTAAACACATGAAAATTATATTGGCACCAAATGTAATGTAATGGCATTAATTAGACAAGCTGTAACCATCAGTATTTATATGTATTGAAAAAAAAAAAAAAAAAATTATGTACGAACAAGTGAATGGGTTCTGGAGAAGATTGCTTACCAAGATCTAAAGGTCACTCATGAATATGGATTGAGTTTACCAGGTTGTCATAAGCATTAATAACAACGGTTGTTGAAACTGGACAGAATTTGATCATTTAAGAAAAAATTTGCTAACATTAGACTTGAAAAGTTTAACGTTGTCCAGGAACCAACACACATTGTATCTCCAGTCGCAAACAATAGAAAAGAACTTCAACTTGCTTTTTCTTTCTAACAACATTTCCTCATTGTTACGGTCATGACATAATCCACGTGATCTCAAACGTTTTCCATGCCTCGCACATGATCTCAAACGTTATTCACATCTCTTTTGTGATTGCCCTCTTTCACCTTTGTATACTTTTTTTTTTCTTTACCGGTGACGTTATTTCACATGTATTTGCATATAGCGGTCTGAACTATGTTACAAAAGAACCATGTTGTAGTTAGCAGGGAACAGGCCCCATGTTATTGTGTTCCAGACGAATAGTTCCTGGAAACAAACTTTGCTCATGAAAATTCTGTTTGATTTTAGGTACAGAGGAAAAAAGCAAAATTAATTCCAATGGTTGTAGTTAAATTTTTATGAGTATATATCCATTTGGTCTTTTTCCATAGTTTTCTCGTTAGTGAGTGCTGGCCTTTTTTTTTGGTAATTACTTTTGTTTCAATGATTTTAAGTGGTGAATCATTGAAACAAGTACAAGGTGTCTTCAATAAGTTTTCAAACTTTTTTTGTATGGGCACTTTTATTGACAGTAAACACTAGTCCCCTTCACAGTAATCTCCTCCAGCTGCAATGCACTTGTCATTGCTAACAACTTCTGGAAGGCCTCATGGAAGTCCTCTTTTGTGAGCGTGTCAATGACTCTTGTCACAGCCTCTTCCATCTTAATTGTCTCTTAACGATATCCTCTAAGGTTTTCCTTGAGCTTAGGGAATAACCAAAAGTCACAGGGAGCAAGGTCTGGACGATAGAGAGAGTGAGGAACTATCTTGATGATCATCTTAGCCAAATAATCGGTGACAAAGATGGAGCACCCTTGAGACAAACTTCATGCAAATCTTCAGTCCCTCACAAATAATTGTGCACAGTTCTTATTGATATCAAACTGTGCACTTATCTCTATACACACACGACTGTCCTTATCGATGCAATTCTTTATTTGGCCATTCAACTCTGGTGTTCTGACTTCCTTACTCCTCATCCCTCACAAACTCACTGCTTTTCTTGAATCCCTTATGTCACTCTAGAACTGATGCTTGATTCATGCAAGATGGCCCAAAAGAGGTCTGAAGCATTCCATACGTTTCTGTGGCATTTTTTCCAAGTTTAAAATTTTTTTTATTGCATATCGTTCTTCTAAAGTATCCTCATGTCCAGATTGCATTTTGGAAATTCACCAGCTGTGACAATCAGGCTTTAGTAGAGTGTATTCCAATCACTGCTGTAGCTGTTCATTTGAATCTGAAATCATAAAAATTGGTCAGTTATCTCATAAGATGTATAGCAATAACACACTGAATTTTCAAGAGTCTATGATAATTTTAAATGTCTGTACTAAAAAAAGTCAGGAAACTTATTGAAGACACCTCGTACATGTATTTATATTATAATCATTAAACTATTTATTGTATTCACATGTGTTTGATGATAGACAATTTTTGAAAAGCAACTAAATGAATTTATCTTCTCTTTAAATGATATAAGCAGTTCATTATCCTTACAATCACATTTGTATTTTTATGGCACGTAGATATTAATCTACTAGATTTTTTCATATTTTGTTTTATCTTCCTTTTAAACTAATACACAAAAAGAATGCAAGATACTTTATTATTTTTAATGTCCATGAGATATTTTTTCATACACATTCAGTGTTACATTGAGGCAGAAAACATTATATACAAATACCACCTTATATGTACCTGCTATTATTTCTTTCAGTTTAAATTTTTTTTCTTTACATACACATTATGTTCTTATGTTTTATTGTATATAGTTCATTGTGTTACTAGACTTGTGTTGCTTAACCCATTTTATTTGTTGCCATACTTGCAATGATTATCGGATTGTAAGTCATATGATTATGTCGTAACTTTAACGCCCAAATTATAAAATACTAGCCTGAGTGCCAGGTGTTGCCCGGGTGTTTGGAGGTGTGGAAAAAAAAAAAAAAAGTGGTAGTAGGCAGGCAGGCTTGAAACGATGATGCGAAGGCAGAAAAGAAAGTGAAAGAAAATCTGATGTCTTACCCTTACTCCATGACGCGACAGAAGTGTAAAGCATTCAAATTAAACGTAGTCAATCAAAAAGAAGACTTGCAGAAATGGCATCACTTTTAAACCTCCCACAAAGGTCGTTTTTAATGTGGTGGAAAAGCAGCCCCCCCCCCAAAAAAGGGGGGCATTCTAGCAGTATCCAAATAAATAGTAATTGTCTCAGTATGAAGGGTTTCCCCTACATTGACTAAGGACGAATTACAGAACGGATACTACCCGGCCAGAAGGCCAGCCACTAGTTTCCGTTCAATTAGTTTCGCTTTATTTATATGAAAAAGACAAACAAACAGCCGACACGACGGTACAGAGGGAATTTTTAAAAACTCGATCAAACAAAGATAGACGATGTCCATTTGCGAATCCGAGATATTACGATCTAGCAATATGCAAAAACTTTTCTAACCGACACAAGAATGCCAACCCAAAAAGCCTTTCGTGGACATACACACATGCTCGCGCTCATTTTGTCTTTATATATATATATATATATATATATATATATATAGATGAATATAAAGGAAATTTATAGAACGTGATGCAATGCAGAGATGTAACATATAAACATAAACTGAATCTAATTAAGACATAAGAGTGAAATAAGCTATGCAGATTTATCATTATTAACATAAAATATATTTTTTCTTCTGTTTTAGACTTGCATTGTATTCTTATTTGCATCAGCATGGCCAGATGAAAGTTCCTTACTGTATGATACTTCGAGAACATTATCCTTCTTCAGATATGTGTTTGTATTTAGTTCTAACATGCATTTTGACCCCTTAGCAGCATTTTTTTTTACCGGCTAAAACCAAATCGAATTTGTTCCACTAGTCCGAATAACCTATATATCATTTCAAATCTGTAGATCAAAAAGTGACAGAAGTTTCATAGCGACCATTCTGTACACACATAGAGACAAGGTCACTTATCTATATATATATATATATAGAGAGAGAGAAATTGTTTTATTTTGGTTTGTTTTAAGCAGACGTCTGAATTTTCAAGACTACATATTTTCTCATATATATATATATATATAGTCATATGAAATTCAGAGATAGGAGCATAAATTTATTTACTCACTTTTTTCCTGTGTGACACTAGAATAGATTGGCTGGTAGGAAATAAAATGATATCAAAGTTATATTGATTTGAAACGCAAACTTGTCTTGTAACTTTATTTATATAGAGATGAAGTAATACTCCTGACAACTTATTTGTAAAAAATTCTTAATTACTTGATTCCTCACAAGGCAAAAGTTAGACACAAGGTCAGTTATTAATGCATATAAAATCCAATAGGAACTTCAAATGTTACATTTTAATCCTAGCCTACCAATAGATTTTTTTGTTGTTAAAAAAGAATATGTTGTAACCTTAAACCCCTTGCAACCAATTTTGGTCTCCACATTTGTTTCCTGCAGCAGCAAATAAAAAAATCTCAAGTTTTTTTTTTTTTTTCGTATGGGAGGGAGTGCGATGATGCTAAAGGGAATTTTAGTTTGGAGATTCTGCGATGAAGTGATTTATTACCATTGTCATAACATCGCTGAACTTTGCTTGGAAATATCAACAAATCATGACAAATGTAAAAGCCTATGTCGTTTTTGTTGTTGTTGATTTAGAAATTTTGGTAAATATTACCTTACGCTACAACAGAACACCGACCACTTTAATTTGTTTTTTTAGGGGTATTTGAGGTCGCTGACAACGAATCTGATAATCAAACTCTCTGCAAATTTACCATTTGCATGGTATGAACCCCTAGACCTTGGAACTATTTTGTGCCATTTCACCGCCTTTGGCAGTATTTTTCTTATATGATACGTTCGTGTGGGAACGGGCATAATGGGGTGTCTTATATCGCGTAGGAATCTTTAAGCGGCAATTTCAAATCAAGCATTAAAAAAAAAAAAAAAAAGAAAAAGTGGTTTATTTATTTATCTTTTTTTCTTACGTAGTTTTAATGCTTTTTAATTGATCCAAACATAATTGTCACGAGTGGTTTACAAAAACATAACCATCAAGCATATTATGTTTTTCGTTCTTTTTTGGGGGTTGGGGGAGGGTATTCAATTATAGGACTTGTGTAGTTTAACAGGCGGTGATAGTACCACCACTGCCCCCTCCTGCCCGAATTTTTGTGAAATGGTAAATGTCGGCACGTTACTTACGGAAAAATAGTTAATTAAACTGCAGAAGCACCTGTTAATGGAATACTCCGCCCTTATGTTTTTGCAAACCGTTCGTAAAAACTTTATTTTTTGATCAATTAAAAATAACGTAAAACAAACAAACATTTTTTAAACTTTCTTATTAGAAAGAATCCTACGCGATGTGATAAGACACTTCACTACGCCCATTCGCACACGAACGTATCATGTAAGAAAAAAACTACCGAAGGTGATGAAATGGCACAAAATAGTCTCAAGGTCTAGGGGTTTATACCATGCAAACGGTAAATTTGCGGCGGGGTTTGATTATCAGCTTTGTTATCAGCGACCTCGAATACTTAAAAAAAAAAAAAAAAAAAAAAAAAAAAATTAGATTGGTCGGTGTTCTGTTGTAGCGTAAGGTAACATTTACCGATTTTTTTTTTTTTTTTTTTTTTTAACAGTGGTTGCTAGTTAGAAAAATTCTCATGCTTACAAGAGACTTTTTTTCTGTTGGTCAGTCAGTGTCATCTATTATACAAAGGACAATTGTCCGTGTCTTTGTATCTTTGCGCAAAACTTGACACAACAACACCCCCCCCCACAAAAGTTGGTATTTTTTATTTATTTTTTTTTTAATCAGTATAACCACAGAAAATATCTAAAAAAATAAAAACATCTAAAATTTAAAAAGGAGGAAAAAAAGAATTATTCTTTGAGGATCAAATGATTATTTCTACATTTAATGTTATCAAGAATTAAACAATTTTTAATGTTATCATGTATTAATACAAACTAGGAAATGAGTTATCAATTTTTTCAAATTGAAAGATGCTAAATCCAAATTTAATTTATCGCTTCTTAACTTCTCTACAAAGAAAGGGGGTGGGAGAAACTTAATTTTAGTAGTGCTCTGGAGGCATTCTTAGTTTTATTTTTCACTACTCACTTAAAAAAAAAAAAAAAAAAAAAAAAAAAATCAATTTATCTTCTAGACGAGAAATTTCACATTAACATCCATTTAATTTTTTATGGACCCTGCTAGTCTATTATATAAAGCTTAGTTGTCTGTATGTGCGTATATCCAGCTAAAAGTCAAAAACTACAAAACAAAGACCCACAAAGATTATATTTTGTTTATTGGTGTTGCTCCGAATGTATAAAATCTAAAATTAAACAAAAATAAAAATAAAAGTATTTAAAAACGATAACTATAGTAAATAAATTAGCATATTTTATTTTTTCAATAGATTAAAACAAAAAAGAGGAATGGGTTGAACGGAAGAGGAAGATAGGGTTGAGAAGAAAGCTGGAAAATTAGGGAGAAGGAAAGAGAAAAAGATAAAGGTGGCCAGAGAGAGAGAGAGACAGAGAGAGAGGGAGGGGAAAAAGGGAATAGAAGTTTTAATATAAGGATGCTACACACACTAACATCTATTTAGAATTTATTCCCCCCCCCTTAAGTCAACGCTAAGTAACCCTACTAGTCTATATAAATAAAACAGTAGATTTATGTATGTGTAAATATTTAATCAATAAACACTTAAACTACTGGCCACATAACACTAAAATTAACATGTTGGTTGGTTGTTTTTGTTTTACAGCATATCAACCCTTTCAGGTTATTTAATGCCTAATCCAATGATTTAAGAAAATTTTTTTAATAGAATATATTTGTTGTTTTCAAGTTGGTTTCTATTTAACCCATAGTTGGGACCCTAACAGGTACTACCACTCCGGGTCAGAGTGGACCTGGGAGCAATGGCAATTAAAGGGTGGCTCCACACTCCCCAAAGCCTGCAAGCTGGAGCCACACCACTGGATATAGTTTAAGGTCATATCCAGGACCATAAAATTAACAGGAAATAGTAATCATCCAAGGATGCTTTATAACGAGTAAAATCTTCGCTCAGATGGATGAATAACACGTACAGAAATATGATGAGAAGTTGAAATGCAAACTATTCATTTCAACTTACCTTACTTTTGCGTATGCACAAATTCATTGATGGTTTGAAGTGGTTTAATTTTAAATCTTTTTGATCTATCTTAATAGCTCAAATGGTAAGGAACGTGGCTGGAACGCTAAATGTTTTGGTTTCAATTCTAGCTGATGGTACCCAAGCCATCTTTAAAAAAAAAAAAAAAAAAAAAAAAAACGTTTGAAATCAATGTTATAGAATTGGCTTTGTAATAAATATGAAATCTGTATTAATTAAAATATCATATTTAAGTATATTTCATGATCGGTCAAGTCTCTCTCGGCTAATCTATTATATAAATTTCACCTGTCTATATGTATGTAAGTATGTTTGCCTAAAACTTTGGACAGAGGCGACGGATTTTTACAAGATCAATATCGTTTTGAAGCTCAACTCTTCAAATGATGACAAAAATCGAAAAAAAATGGCTAAAAACATTAATTGCTTCACCCTCAACAGGCCACTTTTCTACAAGGAGGAGTCGCTTTTTTGCTGATATTTTCGAAAGTCATTTCCTCTTTTCGATTTACTAGCCTTAATTTAAACCTTTGCCACTTCCAGTTTGGCAATGGACTCAACGGCAAAGACATCACGTTTTTTTTTTTTTTTTTTTTTTTTTTCCAGTCTTTCCCTCCTTCGTGGTATGGGTTTGAGCCTGCCTACTACCACTTTCTTTTTTTTTTTTTGCTCAACACACACTTTCGAATACCCGGCCAATGCCGGGCATCCAGGCTACTATACAAATAAAGAGCGACACTACTGACTCTGGAGTTTGAACCTTAATCTCTAGATAATGAAACAAAAGATCGCTATTAAATAGAGATACCGTGCTACTGACAGAATATGTTCATTACTGGTTTGATTATTGCATTTACCCGCGTATTAAAGTAGAGTATCACCTGCTCCAAAACGATTCAGTATAATTAGTACTTAGTAATTATATGCATACGTCTATTAACTTTTAAGTGACCAATAATTGTTTTATTGACTTGTTACTTTATATATATATATCATTGCATTCCGTAATTAAATACTTATTTGACACTGTATTATGTCCATGTAACTTTACAAAAATCATTACATTGCATTCAAGCTTTTATTGAATAACTTTTTGTCGCAATATTTTTGGCATAAAGAAGGAGTATGACCACAAAGATCTGAGTGATTTTCAAGAATACTTTACATTCAAGAATTTTAAACAGCTCACATCTCTACAACATTTATGAAAATCAAACTTTTTTTGTCGGGTCCTAATCAGATATAATTTTGTACGTTTATCTAGCTCTCTTAAATACTAGCCAAGTTTAATAATACTAAACTAGCAGTAACAATATCATATGTAAACTGTGTTTTCTGGGTTGGGAGACTAGATGAATGCTCAAGCATTTTTTATTTGAATCTAATTTTTATTTTTTATTACTATGCCCCATTTTTATTGTGGGGTTGGTATTATTATATTGGAAGTTTTTTTTTTGCCCTTTTTTTTTTAGAATTTATAAAAAAATTTTATTAAAATAAGCGAGAATTATTAGTACAACATTTTAATCAAATTCAATTACATTTTAAAGAAATGGCAAAAAAAAAAATATCACGGTACAAATATAAATAAAATGTGTGTATGAAATACATAAAATATATACACATGTATTTGTAGTTGTATTAATAAAACTATTCTTCATCTGATTTAGTTTGTGTCTTTCCGTTACCTCTCCATTTTACTGCCTTCTACATATTAAATTTAATTTTAAAAAAAGTTTTAATCATCATATTCTCCTTACTTTTTATCATTCCTCTCATTTCCATTTTAGCAATTTTGTCTGAGAGGCTTGATTACACCCGTTTTGCTTTTCTTCAGAAAAAATAGCAAACAGTTTTCTCTGAAAATTTACGTTTTCTTTATATATATATATATATATATATATGTTATGAGGTTGATTTGTGATCAAAACTAGGGGGAGATAACTGCTTCAAAATGTCTTCGGCATAAGGATATTTCCATTTAAAATATAAGAATATTCTATTTCTCTTCAAATATTTAAAAGTATCATTATTAGGTGATATGTAGCGACCGAACAAAATCAAATTCTAAATATTTCAAACAAATCCCAAAACACTGATTAATGAAAAAGTTTTGAAAGCATATATTTTTTTTAAATGTAAATTTAAAAATTATCTATAATATAATCTTAAAAAAAAATGAGATACAAGTTGGAAAAGCATTTCTTGCAAGGTATGAAAACGGTTGAACATAATTTTTTTTTTTTTTTATAAACTTTACAAATTACGGTACAAGATTTAATTTGAAATTTATCAATTATAACTTTCCCAAAGTTAGGTATAAAAATTTAATTTAATTGAACCTAAAATTTACTCCAGATTTATTTTGTTATATACATATTGTTGCACCATTACAAAATTTCAGTTGAAAATTATTTACCTATATCATTAACTGTTAAATAGATAAATTCAGTTCTTTTTTTTTTTTGAGTGCAACAAATGCACATAAATTAAATCCAATGTAAATTTTAGATTCAATTTAAATTAAATTTTTATATTTTACTTTGTAAAGTTGATCAAATACACTTTGAAAACAGATCAATTTCAAATAAAATCTTGCACATTAATTTTTTTTAAGGTTTATATAAAAAAAATAGTTGAACAATTTTCATGCCTTGCAAGAAATGTTTTTTTTTTTTTTTTAAACTTATACAGATTTTGATTTGAAATTTTTTAAATAAATGTTTATTTAAAAAGAAGTCGTGTTGTATTGGTTTCTTAACCTAAAAATTCTAATTTGCACAACACTTAAATAGAGGAAAGAAAAATTGCTGATTAGTAAAATTTATTTTTAATTTCGTGTCCATATATATATATATATATATATATATATAAGAACACAAACTGTAAATTATAATTTACAAGAATGTATTGTTCGACAGGATACTCAAGAAGAAATATTAAGATTTTATTAATCCGGAGTTTTGCATGCATGACTAATTTTCATATATTGCAATTTCAATTTATGTCAGCACGAGCAAATTCATAGCTTCGCTATAACAATCACTTGCTAATATTTTTCCTCTGGTGAGAAGAACGAATACTTTGAAACGCCGCAGATTAAGGAAATCTTAATATTTCTTTGAGTATATTAAGAAACAATAAATTCTTGTAAATTATAATTTACAGTCTTAAATTGTGTTCTTTTATGACAAGCTTTAATTCCTATTTTAGTTGTATTGAGCTTTTTTTATTTGGTTGAGATTACTATATAAATATTAATATTTGATTTAAGTTTACAGAAGCTTTTGGCTTGTAAACTAAATTTATACTTCTTGATCATATATATATATATATATATATATATATATATATATACACACACGTTTTATTTTTTATTACCGTATCTTTCTGTTAAGTTACATTATTGTTTCGGCTACACGGCAGTTTTTTTTGGGTTTTTTTTTTTGCCGTCTGTAGCGTCCTCAGACTTTTACAGCTACAGACGGCCAAAAACAAAAAAAAAAACGGCTGTGTAGCCGAAACAATAATGTTGCTCTACAACAGTATTGAGCACTTTCTTCAGTTTTTATTAATTACCATCTCCACTAATATATATATATATATATATATATATATATATATATATATATATATATATATATATATATATAAAAATTCAGTTTCATTAGCCATTTCCATTTAAACTTCAGAGAATAAAAATCTGGAGAGAAATGGGATGAGCTAATACTTCTTATAAGCATGTGTAAAACACAGACATTTTATTTCAAGAAAATAAATGATAAAACTGTCTAGAAATGGAAACAGAAAAAGGTTGGAGTGAAGGAGATTAGATACAAGTAATTCAAAGATGTCTAGAAGAGGGAGGAGTGAAGGGGTGAGATAGTTCTTGTGTTGAGCCAGGTGAAAATGAGGCCAATCCCAGGAAATGCTGAAATTATAGCACTCAGAAATTGAAGCCCATATGAGGGCAGGGTTGGCGGGTAAAAGAGAGAACAGCTGGGATGAATCTAGGTAGTAGAAGAATCCAAATTTCAAAATATATACCAGCAGGGCTATTTGGCATCGCCCACGTCCTAAGTTCTTTAAATTATTGAAAAAAAAAAAAAAAAAAAATGACTAAAAATAAACAATCTGCTTAAAAAGGTGATGCTAATATTTACATAAAATAATAGTCCCTCCTTCCCAGGAGGATCGCTTTAAAAATCTCATTAAATCCTATTTCAGCCACCTAAATTATTTATAGCAAATTTTAATGGAAATCGCTTCAGACAAGGCATGAAGCCACTTAATGTAATGAGCTAAAAAAAATACAAGGTTAAAAAAAACAAAAAAAAAACTAGCCAACAATAAGAAAATAGATAAATGTTTACCAATAAAATGGCAATTCTCCCTCCTTTGTCAGAAACATTGCTCATAGAATGCAAGTAGTACAGGACAAAATAAGAAAAGCAAGAGTTACAAGGCAACTAAAAGTAAACCCAAAATTCACTTTCTAAAGTTTTGACATCAATCGCAAACAACTTATTTTATGTAAACCATTTTTTGTGAGAACAAAATAAAAAGAAACAGAAAAATGAAAAGTGTCTTTTAAAAAACAAAACATATATAAATTATTGCCCATTTTATTGTACACTAAACTTGATTATTGCTTAAATCATTAAATTCAAATAAGTTCAGCCTTTTTTTTTTCAACTAATACCAAAATTCGTATTTGATTTTATCGGACTACTGTTCTCATATTGAGTGTCATTTTCACAATGTTTAGATTGGATTGGTTAATGTAACCGCCGACCTTATTATTCAATTGTATTGGTGTCCGCAAGGACCCATGACACAGTGGTTAGAGTAACTGGAAAAATGAATTGTAAAAGTGATATTCTCCTGAAAGTTAAAAGGTTCAATTCTCAGTGTGAGCGATTGAAAGATACAATTGCGAATTACTTAGGATGTCTATCCAGTCATGGCTGACGGCACAAGAGCATGCTACCCCCATGAAATAAATAAAGCGTTCCATTTGAAATTCTGTCCAAATTCCTAAATTCAACAGAAACATTGCAGAGTTTGATATGATACACGGAAACATTGTGAAATGACACCCAAGATGAGAACAATAGTCTGAAGAATCCAAATATGAATAACCAATCCTCATCTCAAAATGTCAGAAACATAACAAAATATTAAAACAGCTAAAAAAAAGGAAAAATCTATTGCTTTTATAATTTTATTCTATTGTAATTTTTATTTAAATATATAATGTATTTTTTTAAAATTACATTTTCACCCCCCACCCCCAAAGGCACAGTGCTATGTTAATGTAGGCAGTTACTATCAGGGACATAAGTTGCAGGGATACTATGTAGGGAGTTGAGCAGCAAGATGTCTGTACATACTACACTTGAACTTATACAGTTTGAGAATCATCTTAAAAAAAAAAAAAAGTGTTCATTATATTTTACAAATTTACTTCTTTTATAAAAAGGATTCTTTTGACATACATATAGGGAATAAGTTTGTTTCCCATTTGTTACAAAACCATTATAGAAAATAAGCATTAATCAGTTTAAAAAAGAAAGTTCATATCCACCCACCAACACACACATTTTTTTTTTATTTGAAAGACTTAAAGATGAAGAGAGGATACCCACAACGGAAGAAAGGGAGGAGAGAAAAGGGTAGCAAAAATAAAGAAAGAAAACCACACACACTACATTAATCTTTTGAAAATTTATATTTACATTTCAAAGAAAACTCTGACATGAGGCTTAAAAGGAGTAAATATGTTATACAAGACATAAGTATAATAATACACGTATACCTTTTTGTACAAGCGTTAGCATCTTTCACACACATTTTTTTAAAATGAGATTATCCAATTGCCAAGACAAAATGTAAAAAAATAATTGGAGAATTTAAAATGTCAACTAGTCAAAAAAAAAAAAAAAAAAACTTATATCAAAATGAATTACAGTTCCGATTTTTTTTTTTTTTTTTAGATGAGGATTGGTTATATTTGTATTATTTAGATTATTTGGACTACTGTTCTCATCTTGTCTGCCATTATCGCAACATTTTAGCCAATCTTATCTGACCTTCTTCAGGTATATCTTGTTGAATTTGGGAATCTGAGCGTAATTTCAAACAGAACCCTTTATTTACTTCAGAGGTAGCATACTCTTGTTCCATCAGTCATGCCTGGATAAAGGTTCTAAATAATTCACAATTGTATTTTTTCGGCACCCACATGATTGAACCTCCAACCTTCTTAAGGTCGCTTTACAATTCATTTTTTTTTTCCAAGTACTCTAGTTACTGTGCCATCGGTCTGCAAATTCTGTAAGATAAAAGATTACCAGATCTTCAGGATAGATTTAAAGTATATTATCTGTCCTGTTTTCAGTTGGATGATAAGCATTCATTCCCTTTCCGAAGGTACAGCCCCTATTTACCCATAACTGTAAAGTTGGGTTGTTTTTTTTTTGGCATTGTCCAGTATCTAATGAGCAACGCGGTGCATATTCACTAACACCATATTACCATGTTTTTCACATTATTTTTTTTAAAATGGGGGCCCAAAGATTCAATCAGCATTGATTGGGTGGATGGCAGTGTAAGTACAAAGACATGCGTTTAAATAATTTGATAAATTTTGTAGTCTTTAGTCTTCTCACAGCACACCAGGTATTTCCCCATAAAATTCATGACGACTCCTGTGTACTACAACTCCATACCCTGAACCCCCTTACTATTTCTATTTAGTTTCTATAAATTTCAAGTTATAAAATAAAATGAAAATGTTAAGAATGGAGAGAGACCCTTAATGCTGTAACCTTTTTGATCAAAATGGTTGGTTGGTTGTTTTTGTTTAAAAAGCATGTCAACAATTTCTAGGTTATTAAAAGCCAGTAATTTTGGAAAAAAATTTATGCTTCAAGTTCTTTATATTTTCAAATATTTATTTATGGATTTTGGTTTGGTTGTTTTATTTTAACGGTATATCAACTCTTTTTGGGTTAATTTTGAATCCAGTTAATTTTCAAAAAAGGTTTTTATGATTTAAGTTCTTTATATCTTCAAATGCTTATTCATAGTGTTTGGTTTGTAAAAGAAAAAAATGTTTTTGTGTTCGACTTTGCAGAACATGATTGAGTTTTGCAAAGATAAAGGAAAAACCAAATATCGGGTGCATTTGCGGTTAGGAAGCCAATACCTTCGTGTAGCCTGGTCTGGTAGCACCAGATGCCCTAAAAGGTATTACTACAATGGCTCAAAGTGGTCCTGGAGAAATGGTAACCAAGGGCAACTACACATTCCTCACAGCTGCCAAATGGGACCTCACCACTGAATGTCTTAAGGTCATACCCAGGACATGATCAAAATGAAATATAATAACCCAAATACTCTGAATAATGTAGTGAAACATTACTAGTTATGCAGGTTTATCTAAATTTTTAAGTGGTAAAAAAACAGACATTGTTCTTGTTTGATCAAAATAAAATATACTTATCCAAGTATCCTGGGTTATGTATTTTCAGAATATGTGATTATAAAGGTCTATCTTCAAAACCAGCGCAGGAATTAATGAATATGCAGACAACTAAAACTTTTATATTATGTAAATATTTTCAGTATTTACTTTGACAGTGCTCGATATGCAAGTAGAGCTAGGTAGTAAATTTTGAATATATATAGCATGAGCCTAACGAATCCTCACGAGAATAAAACGTGGAAAATTGTGTAGCTTATATATTTTCGAATATATATATATATATATTGCATAAGGTTATTGTTTAGTTAAGATACGCAGATTGTGTTCAATACATTATTTAGAAAAACGATTAGTACACTATAAAATAATCAAATGAAACTTAAAACAAGCAATGAAACCTTTAAAATTGATATTTACTTCACACCATCTTTTATTAAAAAAATTGTTATAGCAAGTCGTCTAGTAAATGCATAAGAGTGAATAAAAACTGGTTATATTCGAAAAATCTAATAAAGAATCTTTAAATTTTAAAGATTACAAGGAAGATAAATATCATTTTTTTAAATATATAAAAAGGAAGTAGAGGTCAGGTCAGGTCATCTCCTTTTCGTACACTTATTTCATACTGATCTCCCTTGCAATCTTATCTAAAATTCAGATATTGGATTCTTTTTAATACGACCAGTTTATATTTACCATTACGCATATAGCAATCAACTTATTTTTTTAATAAAAATAAAAACTAAATTGTTTCTGAGTAATGCTGAAATACATTTCATTGTAAATAAACAATATTAGAAAATTCAAAACTTGTCTGAAGGAGGTTGATAAGAAAGCTTTCACATTTAAAAGAATATTAGAACTAAAAAGAAATCGCTAAATAAATAAAGGTAGATCGAATACGAGGCTTTCTTCTTCCTACAACGAAAAAAGTGCTTGTTTGAACATGACTGAGCCAGTAAGGAAATAAACAAGCTATGATAGTGTTGCCATAAATTTGCTCGACAAATTGTAGTGTCCATTATTGCATTTGGACTGATCTCAAGTTGACTAAATGCTATAAATATCAATTTGAATTGATGAAGAGTTAACAAGTTGATGGCAATGGCAAATCTTTCGCATTGTTCAAAGTGAATGACTCTTCCACTAGCAACAATAACAAGTGACAGCAGATAATCAATAATTAGCTAAATGGATGAGGATGCTGAACTTTCATTAATACAATTCTTATTTGGTCTTGTAAAAAGTGACAAGTTTTGTGTCAGACGTCACATAAAGTATAGACATTCCGTGACTGCCAAAATGCGAAATTGCAACTGGGGAATTCTGACCATTGACACTAGCATTATTATAGTCATCATGTTCGATAAGGAATCCAATGAATAATTCCAACCTTTAAAATAGAATTATATATATATATATATATATATATATATATATATATATATACTCGGGTTTTTTTTTATATTCAAAAGTAATGGACTAATGAATTCAACGAGGTTGTTAGATAGTGCTCAATAAAAAGAGCTGATAATACTTGTTTATTGTTATATAAACATGCTCACATCCCGCTGCTACAAATAGCCACTTGTTTCAATCAAACAACAGATATCATCAGGCAGCGACTTGACTATTCAAAAGTTCAATGAATAATGGATTTTTATTTTAGGTAGGAACTCTTTAGAAGTTGGAGTTAAAAAACTTAAAACACAGGACTTTAATTAAATAAAAAAGTAAAAAGGGAGAGGCAATTTAAATAAAGTTAAAAAATTACAATTGTAATTTTTTAACTTTATTTAAATTGCCTCTCCCTTTTTACTTTTTTATTTAATTAAAGTCCTGTGTTTTAAGTTTTTTAACTCCAACTTCTAAAGAGTTCCTACCTAAAATAAAAATCCATTATTCATTGAACTTTTGAATAGTCAAGTCGCTGCCTGATGATATCTGTTGTTTGATTGAAACAAGTGGCTATTTGTAGCAGCGGGATGTGAGCATGTTTATATAACAATAAACAAGTATATATATATATATATATATATATATATATATATGTCTAAAGAAGCTTTGAATAAAAAAAATATAAACAATGTGGTTTAAATTCACGAAAAAAAAAAAAAAAAAAAAAATTAACCTATCGTAGACTTAGCACCTACATAACCCAACTTCTAAAAAGTTTATAATTACAAAAGAGAATTCAATTATATAAGGATGAAAAAAAAAAACTAACTAAAATGGTTAAACAGAAATAGACTTAGCACTTGCATAAGCCGATTTCTCAAAAGTCTTCAATTATAAAAGAGAATTAACTATATAGGGATGAAAAAATAAACAAAAATAAATAAATAAATACTAAAATTTTGTAAATAGAAAACGGGGATCATCAGCTGCTTACCATGTAGCTGTTACAACTGTTAAATACATAGCTCTCCAGTGGATAATACCACTTCCCCAATAAAAAAAAAAATGTAGAATAATACGGTTACAATTTATACTAATATATAAAAACAAATAAATAAACTTAATATATATAAGTAAATTTAACAAGATTACAAGATCCATTCTGCGACTTGTTAACTAGCATATAAATGCTATGAGAATAAAAATGCATAAAAGTACTTTGGTACCAGAAAGGCAAATAGATAAGAGGAAGGGAACCTACCCAATATATAGTCTGAAGAAGCTTTGAGTAAAAAAAGAAAGAAAAAAATATAAAGAATGCAGTTGAAATTCCAGGAAAGAAACTAAATTTAATCTTTCGCCTTTAAACATAACTACTTCATTTAATCACATAAATTAATATACGAAAGTATCATTTTATGCGTAAACTTTATTTACTTCAACAGTGCTCAATACATAAGGTAGAGCTAGGTAGTAAGTTATAAAAATATATATAGTCATTAAGCTACACAGAATATTTCACGTTTCATCCACGCTAGGATTTGCCAGGCTTACGTAAGCCTGGCGAATCCTAGCGTGGATGAAACGTGAAATATTCTGTGTAGCTTAATTGCCATATATATATATACACACACACACACATACATAGACACACATACTCGTCTATCAGCATAGCTGGAGCTAGTAAGATTCTGTCACTTGCATTTGATGCCTTACCACTGGCAATGAATCCCACTAGTGAGAAATATCACAGTAAAAACTTATTTTTATTTACAACTAGCGGTGGGTACCTGGCGTTGCCCGGCTTTTTAGATGCGTGTGTGGTTGGGGGGGGGGTAGTAACATGAAAACAAAGCGAAGTAATAACCCTGTTTAAATATTATAAAAATAAACAATGTTAAAACTATCAAGAAAAAATCCTAAAAATAAAAAATAAAAAATAAAAAATAAAATGGACGTAGTGCAATACGAACGGTCCGGCGGTGTCCGGGTGTTTGAAAAATCCTAAAAAAGTTTCATGGGGGGGGGGGCCTCAAACTCGAATCATTGAGGCGAGAGCAAAGTGATGAATTAACTAAAAAGTGAATTAGGTCAAATATCAATTCCGCAGTGAACGAATTCTAAATGAATTTATTTGTTTTAATGTAAGTGTAATGTAATGCAAGTGAATTCACGATATCGTTGCGTTGTAATAATAAACAGTAAATAATTAATTCTTTGTGTAAAAACAAATGTTTAGTTGCAAGCAACAATAAATAAAGGTATAGTTATATTTCAAGGTTAGAGTCGTTAAAACCGGAAGTAAGAACTGGTTAGTCCCGCAGGTTGCGTCTAACTAAAAAAAGCAAAAAGAAAATAATAATAATCGCGTTTTCTTTTTATATTTTATTTTATTTAGGGTAAAAACAGAAAGCATAAATAAGGGAAAGAAGATGTAAAAAAACAAAAAACGGCATAAATAACCTTGCACGATTCCAAACCGGTGTTTCCTCGTACTGTTTCTTGTGAACGCATCCGATGCGGTGTAAATGGGGAGCGGGAAAAGGAGGAATCTAATAGAGAGAAAAGACGTTGCAACTTCCATTGAATCTAACCGATTTTGGCAGTTAACTCTCACCGGGAAAAATATAGGAATGTACGGTTATCGAGGAAGTTTAAGGTTAATAGCACTATAGCACACCTCAGATCCTGTGCTGCAGTTTGTGCACATTACATTTGCATGTAATGTCTTGATTTTTAATCCTATTAAAGTCAAACTCACACGGGAAAAAATCAGTTCATTTTGTTTATATAGATAGATAGATAGAGAAAAGAAGATAGAGAAAAGAAGATAGAGAAAAGAAGATAGAGAAAAGAAGATAGAGAAAAGAAGATAGAGAAAAGAAGATAGAGAAAAGAAGATAGAGAAAAGAAGATAGAGAAAAGAAGATAGAGAAAAGAAGATAGAGAAAAGAAGATAGAGAAAAGAAGATAGAGAAAAGAAGATAGAGAAAAGAAGATAGAGAAAAGAAGATAGAGAAAATTATTGTTCCCTTCATCAGTGTGATACTTCCCTAAAATATAAATATAATTATCTGCAGACATGTTTCATCGTTTAGGACTCATCAGTGTAGCTCGGTCTAGTAAAATTTGAAATGAGTATCCCAGTGTTTTCAGTACATATATACTGGCAGGATCCATGTCCCAGCTTTACCTGGGAAAATTGAGAAAATGAAGCGCAAATCTCAGAAGTAAATTAACTGAAAAAAACTTCTTTCACTGAAAATGCCTAGTCGTGAATCATGACAAGAAAAAGTATAAATAAACCTATATTTTATATTAAACTGAAAATAATAAGTACGAGTATTTAGTATGTCCTTTTGCAAAGCGATATGCAAACTAGTTAACCTTATGACTTTGATCACATATACATGATCGATATAATAATAGAAACTTGTTCTTCCCTTGTATGAAGATGAACTTGCTTTGTAAGCAGGAGATGTTGCAACTTGGAGGTAAATTTTAATTTGATCCAGAAAAAACTCTTAAATTGTACTTTTTATTTAAATTATTTTTTTCCCCAGTGTTTTTATTTTGGAGATTTTTTTTTTCTGGAGGATCCCCACCAATTACATATCAGAGAATAAAAATAAAAAAGAATCTTTCAAAAAGAGTGAATATTCTTAGCAAGTCTATGGATGTACATAGTAATGGATTTACAGAGTTTACCAAGTTTCGACGAACTTCACTGCTTAGATCTTATTACTGTCTGAATACATCTTCATACAGGGACTTTAATTTTAATATCCTTTTTTTGCATATATAATCTTTTGAACATTACCTTCTTCCAAACTTTGAAGTTTGGAACTTTTGTGCTAACCAGCAAAATTATAGCTAGTTTAAAAATTCTTTTTCTTCGCTGTTTTCCACTGAAGAAAAAACTAAAAGTTTGAAACTCCATGTAATAAGGTAATAATCATCTTTATCTTATATTCCTAGTGTGCTAACGATAAATTTTGTAAATCATTGGTTGCGAAAATTTACCTCCATTTATATATATTTTCCCAAAACCTTCGGCCTTGATGGAGGGGAAACTAAAGCTTGGTGCTATAGTTCCTTCTCGTATGTTATATCTCCCTTCTTTTGGAAATAGGGTACGATTATGAATATCTCCAGTATCAAATAATCCTTATACACTGACGTATTTAGAATCAAGTCTCCTCTTGTTATTTTAGATCATTTGAAACCATAGCAGCTAGTTTTAGTCTCCCCTCCATCAAGACCAAAGGTTTTGGGGAATTATCAGATATTTTGTAATTCATATGCAAAATTAGGAAAACAAATGACTATAATTGAAACATTTTATGGCTGTAAAAAGTGCCAAAAATAGGCTCTGGATGATGGAAGATGCCCTTCATGTGCGACCTTAAGGGCAAATGTCACATAGCCCACTACACAATTCAGGTCATTACCTTTTCAACGAACCTTCATTCGTTAAATTCTGATCAATAATCACTGAGATTTGAAACTTATAAAATTGCCAAAAAAAAAAAAAAGGTGGCATATCTCTGTCTCTCTCTCTCTCTCTCTCTATATATATATATATATATGGATATATTTATATTCGCAACCAAATTGAATAGTGAAATGCTCATATCTTTGGTCCTATGGGACAAAACTACATTAAAATTTGCAGGCTTCTTGAAGATTATAATACTATTCTATGGTTAAAATTTTATGAGAATTGGTAAAAAATAACCTATATTTTCAAATCAATAAAATAAGCCCAAATTTGCCTACATTTGTATATATAGTATCCTGCAGGGCAGCTTCAGTTTTGCTGCTTCGGTTGTCTCCCCTGTGACCTTGCCAGGCCACTAGTGTGTGTGTGTGTGTGTGTGTGATCGATTATGTTTGAATTTATTTTATAAATATTTTTGTTCTATACACGAGCTTTGTTGTTTTCGTGTTCAGTATCTAAACTAGATAAAAGCAAATAAAAATGGTAACGAAAAGACTAAACGTTGTTTGCTTTAGCTGATTTTTAAGCATTTAAAAATGTTTCCATATTTGCAAACTTCTGAACCAAATTAAATATTTTAAAAATTGTAACAAAGTATGTTTGACAAAATCAGACAATAACAAATGAAAATTGACTAGACAGAATTAAAGTTTAAGTAAACAGCTCTAATAGTCCAATATTTTTTTTTTTAATCCGGCTAACCTAATTCTTTTTCTCTCCTTCTCTCTCAAAAATAAATACATAAATACACACACACTAATGTAGAAGCTTATAAAATATAGAAATATACATAATAAGTTCTTAAATATTTTACATAATCAGCAGCCCTACTGTTTCAACAGCGTCGGCGACCACGGCTTTCCAAATTGTAGAGCCATGGTAATCTCGGGAAGCCAAGTAAAGATGGCAATTTCCCGTTGCTTTCAGTCTTACGTAATAGACCCCCCCTCCCCAAACGCCCTTTTTTATTCATTCTTTTACGATTCTTTTTAAATGTTGCAGTAACTTCTGCAAAAGCATATTTATGAGAATGGAAAATAATTTGAACTATTAACAAATTATATTTTATTTTATTGTTTTTATTTTATTTTTTATTTATTTATTTATTTGATAAAATAATTATATTTCATTTCTTACTGCAAACATTTGTTGAATGGTCTCGGCATTATATGTTGCTTAAAAAGAGAAACTATTATTATTTTTTTTTTTCGCATTAGATTTTCTTGGGTGTTGAACAATGTTCACCGTAGCAGAATTATCTCGGATTACCAATATAAGGGCACTAAAGAACAATAATAAAATGGAGAGACAGCCATCTTTCTTTCATCCGAGTAAAACTAGCGTTGCAATCAACAAGGTGATGGAGTCGCTGTGCAAGTTTAAATAACCATGCACATTCCATCAATGTTTTTTTTTTTTTCTTTTTTGACACTGCACGAAATTCGCCATAACTGATAACTGCTTCAGAGTTTCAAATCTTGTAAACGTGGAGGTGGGAGGTTGAAGGAACTGAAACTTTTATTGCCATTTTTCACGTGACCCAGGAAATATAGAAGGCACGTTATCTTGCCGGAATAATTTATCACTATTAAAAACATAACAAGCATAAAATAAGTAAATGGTTTGCAATAAAATTAGTACATGAAACACACTTCTTGCTCAATTTAGGGATAATAATATTGTGAAACTTTTTTTGTTTTTTACCTATTAAAAACTAAGAATTAGTCTTAGTATTAAGTCTTTATAATAAACGAGTTTCACTATCACAACCGTCACCAACCCTCTAAAGTCCAACCCTTCCTCAATGGTGGTAGGGGCGGTGTCGGTATGGTATTGTCAGGGTAACCCAGTTAACAAGGCTCTGGTGAACATCCAAAATGACTCAGCATCAGTACCCTCCGTTGTTGTTTTTTGCCCCTGTGTGTGACAAGCAAAGATGTGCCAGGTGTGTAAGCACATATCAATGAGTGAAAATAGCAACGATACTTCTGCACCATTCCTTAGTGTGTGTTTTCCGACTTTGCCGAGTTTTACTGCCCTGTTTCGGGGTGGGTGGGGTTGGGGTAAAATCTGCAATCAATGTCATTGCTTTGATGATAAAAAATAGATCATAAAAAGTTTATCATACAAGTATTATCGTTTTGGCAAATGCAAATAGAACATGTTTCATATTATAATGGATTGTCTCGTTAGCTATCTCATGCAGCTTTGCTCAGGACTGCCGTGCATGAATCAACATGATTCAAAATGCAATGTAGACTAGGGAAGCGGCCAGCTGAACTTGACCAAAGTCAATATTATTGCAATGCCAGCATCATTTTTAGAAGAACAAGTTGTTTTAAGTCGTCCTTAACTGTTTCCTCCACCCTCCAAATTTCACTTTTGGAGAATTCCATGAAGGTCACCTGATTTAAGTTCTTATGATTTTTTCCTTTGGGGGATACCTAAAGTACTAAAAACATTATCCTTGAAACTCTTAAGAATTTGAAGGATCAGAAAGGAAATTCATACAATTATACAAAGATAAAACAGTCATTAAGAACATCTGAGAATGATTCCAATCAATCTATCACCAACAATGGCAGTAAGGTGTTTCTTTCTATAGTTTTGTTCTTTCTATTTAGATCCATTCAAAATGTGGAAGATGAAGACTTATTTCTATATTTAGCACACCGTCCGTGAAGAGTTCTAGTAAAGGGAGATAACTTATAACTATTACAATATTCAGGACGAGTGTCACAATTGACAAAACCACTTTTCAGAAGTACAATCATTTATGTTCCACCGTGTATAATCTGTTTCCTTCTAGATCGTTTTTTTTTTCTTCTTTTATATCCATTCACATTTTGCTCCACCACTTAGAAAATATGGAAAAGGCGTTAAATATCCTGGTTTTATTTGTACTTCTACTGTTATTTACACCATGTTTTGATTAATGGAACCTCCAACATTCTTCAGGTACATCTTTTCGAACCTTGAATTCTTTATGTAGAACGGGAGAACCAATATAGAGGTAGATTATTCTCATTCCACTAATCATGACTGCATAAAAGTGTTAATTATGTTATTCTTAGTTATTAAGACCTACTAGTAAAGATTGAACCTTCAAACTCTAGAAGATGGTCATGTAGAACTGATTGCAATCCATACCATTATACCACGAGTCTATCTGGACTCTTTGTTTCATCACTTCTTGTACACATCAACTGAACGTCTAATGGAAATTTAATTTTTTTGTTACTTCATGTAGAAAATTCTGTTTTTAAAAAACTCAATCTTGTAACAAGTCAAATTCGTCATCATTCAGTTTGGATTCCTTTCATTACATGTTCAATATTACTATTTTCTATTCAATAAAAAATTCTAACACATGAGCAGACAGTTCTAAATTCTCTTAAAGATTTTAATTAAAATATTACTCATACTAAAACCTGACTTTCTTCATCTTGTGTCATGCACGACAACCAAATTAAAATTGTCCCACAAACGAAGCTCGTTCATCCTTAATGACATCATGTTTTTAAATTTTATCATAGATGAAAAAAAGAAAAAAAAAAACGGTAGAAGTTAAAAAAAAAAAATTGAAAACAGATAATAATGGCTGCTTTGAGAAGAAAAAGGCATATAAACAAAAACGAGTTCATAGTTAAAAAAAAAAAAAATTTTGATTGAAGTGCACATGCAACATATTCAGACAAATGTTTAAAAATTTATCAAAATGATATAGTTTGAATCTTTGGGCGGTGAGGGGAGCTTTTTTTCTCCCTTTATTACAGGATTCAGTTGATTCATATAAAATAGCTTTAGTTGATGGTGTGGTTTGTGAGAAGTCCAAACTGTTGACACCATGGTCAAGTTTCGATCTCAACTTGAAGTACCTATTTAGCTAGCCACATTCAAAAATTTTAACATAGCGAAACAGTGCATATATATCACTATATGCTGTTAATCCCATATCTCCAAACTTAGGTCTATGTAAGCTCTATCATAAACATTGACACCCCCACCCACTCTCCTAAAAATGTAGCAACTAATACTATATTAACAAGCAGGAAGATCCTGTATTGTAATGTTTTTTTTATATTCTTATGTTTTATATTTTATAATATACAATTATAAGGGTGGATTAAGGGAGTATGCATAGGTCCTCAAACAGTGAAAGAATATAGATTTTTAAAACGATTACACCATTGTGTTGTATTTATTTTTATTGTCTTATTACCCATGCACACGCATCCATACATGTGTGTGTGTGTGTGTGTATGTATATATATATATATATATATGCAACGTCTTGTCAGACGAGTGCCACTCCCTCAGACATTTAAAATCCATGAGCCCAAATGTCTGAGGGAGTATCTATACAAATATGATGTTACAGAGTCTTAGCTTTGTACGACAGCTAAGTCTCTCTCTCGGTTCAAAATGTTGAGATCCAGCAACAAGCAAGAGCAAGATAGCCAGCAACAAATTAAACTGCAGATCAGCTTAATGCGGGTACTGGTCTTCCGCTTTATGGTTTTTCAAATCAGAGATTTGCTTCTAGAAAGGTTGCCTTCACTACGGCTTACGGGAGCCCTCTCTACCCCAATACACATATACACACACAAATATACACGGTGCTAGTTGGCCGTTGACCCAGAAAAAGAGTTCATTCGCCCTTTGGAAGGTCTTGTTTTTAATCCTTCAGGGAGACTAGCCACCCTCCTCACCAAACAAGTCTGGTGGGGGAACCAGTTTAGTCGCCGGTGACCCGACCATGAGGCAGGTAATACTGGGTTACATGGTACCAGTTGCATATGACATGACCTGACATATATATATATATATATACATACATACACACTAGACTACCCGTGACTCGTTGGGTCAATATGTTGTATTAGCTATGGAATTCATGTATGAGCGTGACACTTGTGACGTAAAGAAAATAGTTTTTTTTGGCATAACAGAAACATTTCGATGAAAGTATATTAAAATGAAAAAAGAATATAGATAGATTTCTATGAGTCGTTCTGTTTATTATCATTGATTATTTAAAAAAAAATTACAGTTACTGAATTATAAGTGGTTGGCCATACTTACAAGTAAATGTGCACTGAACAGATACCATAATATTTATTATAGTTAAATTAAAATTTTGATATATCTGCTTTTTTTTTTTTACATCGTTCATTTCTGTATTACGTTTAAGTTATTTTAAACCCTACTCTTCCCATGTTAAATAATTTCGAAATAATAACGTTAATATTTCAGCGTTCCAATTGTTCTTTTGTTTTTTGTTTATTTTAAACCCCACTCTTCCCATGTTAAATAATAACGTTACTATTTCAGTGCACAGGTCATGCGCGCATGCACAACTGGATGTTGTAAACCGGAAAGTGGGTTACATACATCGTTACGAGGTCATTTGAGTTTTATAATTATACACACACACAAACCCAGGAGCGTAAATTAAAGCAAAAAATTGTCAAGATAGAAACATGTACAAATCACAACTACACCACATCCACCTACCGAGTTATTTCTAACGCTTATAAATTTTTATTTGTACATCTATAAGCTTAACAGTATTTTTATTAAATATTTTATACAAAGGGTTATTTACCAGGAAATGTATAAGTTAAAATATCAAGAAACCTATGTCCAATTTGGAATTTAACTCATAACTCAGGGCTGTACATTGCAAGTGAAATAGTCGCATTTGCGAGCTATTTTTCAAACTGGCGCCTAGAAATAATGAAACACTTCTCTTTTGGCGATTGCATTTCTTTCACTGACAATCTTCGAAAGCTCACTACTAAGTGAAAAATATTTTTTTCAATTTTTTTTTTTTTTTAATAAAATAAACAAAGTAAAATTATTTAAACAAAAGTTTAATAGAACAATATACTTTTTTAATTTTTTTTTTTAACGAAGGCTGTTTAAAAAAAAAAAAACATCTGAAGAAATTAGAATGTTTATACCTTCAAGTATCAACATAAAATTTGTCTTATATGTAGAATTACACTTATTAAAAAAATACAAAAAAAATTTATCATGCACATAATCGTCACAGAATGAAGCTGTCATATTCCAAAAATCACGTGGTTTGGCTAATAACTTTTCTATTTGGCTAGTAAACGAAAATATTTAGTTGTCAAAGGTCAACTAAAGATAAATTTGTCCATAAAGCCCTGTAACTTAAATAGTGATAGGTGATTTATACCAAATAATTTTTCGACTTCTGTTTTTATTTCTATTGTCGTTTTTATTTCCTTTATTATATTCAATATTAGCATTTACATACACATTGCTTTTTAGAGCATTATTATATACATAACTATTATCATTGAAAGTTTGTTCATGAGATGAATTCTTGCTAATTCTATTATTAACTGATATTGGAATAGGTTTAATATTAGAGTGGAGGTGATTTGATTTTGGCTTAAAATAATGAAGTCAATTTTTATACATCTGGAAACATGAGTTGAATATAAAAAAAATTGGTAAGATAGAAGCATACAAATCACCGTGATACTACATCTAACTATTATCAAAAATAGTATTTTACAACTGATGCAAGTTTATGAATAGTTGTGCTGGATTAGAATCTTTGAGAACTCGCCTCATCAAAGTTCAAAAATTTTATCTCTGACCGTCTCCAGATAATTGGGAACTAATTGTTAATGAAGGTTTTATTTTATTTATCCCTTCATTCATTTTTACTTTTGAGTTTATCAAAGTCAGGAGTAACCAAGAATAAATGCCAATGAGACTGAAATGCTTACCAGCTTGAAGATAAGGAAATCTATAGGAGTAGCGATACTGATCAATTGTATGAAGGTTATTGGACAGTTGTTAACGTTGGACTTGAAGATAATCAAATCGTAATCAGCAGGGAATTATGATGTGGCGTTTTGTCTTTATTGAAAGTATTACTCATTACTATAAAGATTACTATTCCAATACATGTTACCAAATTTGAAAAAGGCATTTGAAGGAGGTCGAAGATTACATTGTCTGAAATCTTGAGAATATAATAACGAAGATAAAAATCAAGTCTGAATCATCAAAAGTATCAATCCTCATCAGGAAAATCCTTAAAAAAAAAAAAAAAAAAAAAAAAAAAAACACTACGAATTTTATCATTAAATCAATTCTAGAGAATCTGTGTGATGATGTCATCTTACATAGCTGCTTACCTAATTTTTTTTTTTTTATTCACCTCAAACATGGCATATTGCCACCTGGATGTAAGGGATTATTGCGATTAGATTCATAAGGAGTATTCTAAATGGAGAACTGTGCTGTAAGATGTTTACATTAAAACTTTTGCAAGTTGGCACAATCGGGAAACAGAGGGAATTAACAAGGTAAGTAGTGAAGAAAAGAAACGTAGAAATTTTTCTAGCATCTGAGAACCTCTACAGTGAAGGGGTAGAATTTTGCTGCTAGTCGGGTTCGTTGAAGAGTATTTATATTGATAAGGTACAAATGCAATAAGTTTGTCAGAGAACATTCTGTGGAAGTAAAACAAGCACGGAGATGTAACATAACACAGATGTGACAGGAGATGGAGCTTGCTAGACAGTGTGGGCCCTATTAAGTTTAGAGACTCTTTTGTATCTGGGAGAAATGAGTGGTTGGTGCACCAGCACAAATGTGATTGATTTGATGTAGCGATTAAATGTATACAATTATTAGAACATATCACTATTTTACTTATACTTAGGGGTGGGGGCAAGTATGAGTAAGATAATGAGAGAGAGAGAGAGAGAGAGAGAGGAGGGTATCTTTTCCAATTACATCAGTGTGTATGATAGGCTTTGAACAGGACATAGCCAATTCCATAATCGGCAAGATATCTATTATGCTAATCATACGGACCCAACCCAATTGGCCTCCACTGAAATTTCAATATTATCATATGCTACTCAACAGTCTGCGTAAGTAGTCTATAAGTTATTTCAATCGTTTTAAATGTCTTATCAAAAACGTAATATATTAGTAATCAGACCATAGGCCAACAGGATATTCAATATGAGCAAAGATACCGTGTGTTGTCACAGAAGAATCATTTTTAACAGTCAGTATCTGTTCTGAATTTTTTTTGAGATGAAGGATGATTGTATTATTTTAATTATTCAGACTAATATTGCAATCTTGAGTGTTAGGTGCACAACATTTCAGTCGATATAACCTCCAACCTTCTTCAGGCCATGTTTGGTAAAGGAAAATGGGAGATTACTTCTACACTTCCAGGTTTTTATATTCAGGTTCTAGTTGAAAGTAAATTCACAAAAAATTATAATGTCAATAAAAATATCGAACAAAACACTAGGGGATATTACTTCTAAATTATTTAGAACTAGCAGGCCTCACCTTCCCGGCGGAATTGATTAAAAAAAAAAAAAAAAAAAAAAAAAAAATGAAAAAAATGCTAACTAAAAAATATTAAGTATTCTTTCTTAATAAATATATGCTAAAAATTAATTTGTGTTTGCATGTAAACACCCAAAAATATAATTTATGAGCCTTATTTCCGTGATAATTCTTATTTGTGTCTCGTAAATTAAATTGTATTCTTTTGCATTAAGTGATCAACAGGGACTTCCAATGCTTGCCATAGAATCGGTGACGTCATTTTGTGCATATTTTATAAAGCTGTTTATAGGCGTTAGTTATTAATGGATAAAATAAATATTACTTCAGCATAAATAATGTTAAAATTCTAAAGGAGTTTAATATATTTTGTTCCATTTTCATTAAATGAAATACGGCGAGGGCTCATCATGTACAGAAATAATTTTCTCAATCCTCTAACCTACACACGCAATATAAAAGATGAACATATGAAATGTTAACGAAGTAGTATTGAAAAATGCTGAAGCCAATGTTTTTTTTTTTGTGAATGAGATTGTATCCATAACAATGTGATATTCATCAGGAACATTCTTTTTTGTAAAAACAAAGGGTAGTATCTGTTCTTATGCTACATTTAGTCTAATGTGTCCTAAGTCAATGATATAAAATTCGTTCTATACTAAATCAAGTTTTTTTCCAACCTGGAGTTCTCTCATCTCGGAGCAGCTGGATGTATCCCACATTAACAACCGACCTTGTGTCTTGTGGGAACGCAAGTACCATCTTAAAATAATGTTATTATATAAAAACCCATTCAAAAACATGGAGGGTAGGGGCATAATTAACTATTCTGTACTTTCATCTAACAATTTAATAAACACAACTATTGATAAAAATCAAGTTAACTTGAAAATCGTACCCCCCCTCTTACCCACTTCTCCCCCACTAAAGATATGTTACCAAAGACAAGATAAGTTACTCTTCTACCTGTATATTCTGTACTTTCATATAACAATGCACTGAACATGAGTACTGTTAAAAGTTAATTGAATTTGAAAATCCTAAAAGAAAATATAAATTTCTTATGCCCCCCCCCCCTGCAAAAAAAAAAAAAAAAAAAAAGTAAAAATCCACCGTTTGTTAGCTAGTATATTTAAACAGTTATAAGATATTCAAAGAAAAAAGTATATAAAAACAAAAAAAACAAAAACAAATGAATAGTGGGTGATTACCTTCATCTAGAAAATTAATGTAATAAAAGCACTGACAGCATGGTCTGAACACGGTCAAAAAATATTTTTTGTTCTGTTTCAAATTAAAAAAAAAATATATCATTCCCTGATTGATTACATACTATGCTGAAAAAAAATGACAATATGATTTCAAAAACTATTATGAAAATGGGAGGGTTGTCTTAGTCAAACTGTTTGTACTTTCATCAACAATAAAACAAAATTGGTCAAATTAAGTTAAAAAAAAAACAAAAAAACAATTATATAACAAAGAAATGTTACCAAAGGCAAGATAGTTAATACAACTTGAATATTCTACATAGGAAAGGAAGCAACACATTCCGTTTTTGTTAGATTAACGTACACACTATGTTTACATAGATAACCTAAAAAAGTAATGTAATTTGCAAATCTTATGCTGAAACATGTCGCACGTTCTGGTTTTTGTATGTTATTGGTGAATTTGGAAGGTAGTCTGTAGGCACCTAAATTTATCCTATAGTCTTATGGAAGCAAAAAGATCTGAGAGATAGTATTTTGTTTCATTTGGGATGCCATACCAGTCACTGTATAGTAGGTGTGTTCATGATTAGAAACGTATGAATTGAATCTTCACGTATTTGTAGTGTACGTATATGGGCAAGGATTATTTTCTAAGCTTTTCTAAAAGTCTTGTGAAATCGAATTAAAGAAAGCCAATTTAATAGGACGACATGGCAAAATACAGTTTGTTTTCATGCTCTTTGTATGCGAAGTTGGCCGTTGATGAAAGCTGAGGTGTTCATTTTGTGATAATCTGTTATTCCTAAAATGAAGTATATGCAATAGTAATATGTATAGTGAGCTAGTAGGTTCAGTTTTAACTGTTATTCCAATAAACGATTAAGAATAAGGGAGCATTTATTAAATGAATCTGTACACGTAATGTATTATGTAGAAAACAGTAAAATATTAAAAGACAAATAATAAACCGGCTACATATAAAGAACAAAAAAAAAAAAAGACAGTGTTGAGTTTGAGTTATGAAGGAGGAGAGATTTGCATCAGAAAAAAAAAAAAAAAAAAAAAAAAGAATTGTTAACACGCTTTAGTAGTACTGCAAGGGGTGAACGTAAAAATTGTGCATAAGTGTTTACTTATAATCCTATGTCAAAAGTGACAGGGGAAAGAGTGTTTCCATTTTATTATATATAGAGACAAAAAAGGGCGGATAAAGTGGAATTGGATTCATTAACCAATTGAAAGTTTTTAAAAAAAAAACTAAATTCATGAAACAAGAAGCGTATCAATGAAACAATTGTCAAATCATGTGTTGTCACATAGTATCGATTTTTAATGTTTTGAAATAGAGTGTTTTTTCTAATTTTCATACAATATTTTAATATATTATCTAGCGACTGTTAGGAGATAGAATTATGCGTGGTAATAAAGATATTGTGGAAGAAAGGAACACAACAAAGATGCAAATGTATTTTGAAGAAGGAAAAGCTAAGAAAATGTCTTGCAAATAGCTGGTACCTGCGAAACTTATATAAGAAAATGTGCTCTTTTAACAGTTCTGATATTTCTCACTTGCTGAGTTCATTTCAGCCGTGTTGTAGAAATAGAAAGCCCCGTCTTCTGTGCTGATTTAATCCTTGCATGTTCAGATATCTTGAAGACAGAGATAGCAGTGGGAAAATTTGCTTTCTCTGAGAATCATAGCTAAAAGAGTAAGAAACTTGAAAGAACTACTTACAGGCAGCTAGTAAATAACTCCACAATAATTTCAATAATGTCAACCAAGTCCATCAATCCATCATCTGGTCTACCCTTCGCTATGGCTGTGGGTGATCGATTAACAGAAACTACAAGTTTTTGACAAGGGTTACCTCTGTTGCATCTTGTGTTGTGAGCAAGCTGACAGTGTCTCTACTGCTGTTTTTTGTTAGCACCTCAACCCAAAGCTGCTGTCATCCCTTTTGTTGCAGCCACGTTTTTGATGGTTCAAGTATGTAAAAAAGTTAATTAATTCTAAACATAATTCTCATTAACTCTCTTCCTCAGCAATTAAAGACATGGGTGACAACCATAAAAGATAACTTGGCTGAACTCCTAGACCTATTGACCTTAGATGATGAAATTGTAAATAATTAACCATTTGTGTGATCTTGCTTGGGACTGCCATGGTTTGATTATGGTACAGCCCAAGGAAGCATCTGGCTTAACCAACTGTTGTAAAAAAAAACAAAAACAAAAAAACAAGTTAAGCTTTTTTAGCATTGATTGTCGATTTACAATTATTCCATTTATGTTTTCTCATTAAGGAGAGGCTTTAACTTGTTAATAGCGAATCCTGTAGAAATTCCACAGTTATAGCTATTGTAACAGATTGGGACCCTGTGTCATGGTGGATTTAAACTCAAGGGCAATAACTGCCTTGCTTTAAAGAACTTTTTTCTTTTTTTTTTTAGTTGTATTTGTAGGTAGACATCTAACAGTATCATTCATCTGTTGCATTTTATAGATGCTTGGCATGAAAGAAAATCACAATATTAGTGCAACATCTAATAAAACAGATACTATGCATTCGTGCAAGGATAAAAATCCTAGTCCGAATGCCAATAAAATATATTTTAGTTCGATGAATACAACAACGACATGAGATGAAATCTTTTGCAATTGGATGATCCCATCTTTAAAAAAGTGGTAAAGGGTGATAAGGTAATATCGATATGAAATTGCCTTAGTGTATTAATATATTATTAAACGATGTTGAAATTTATGATCTCCATTTTACTGGCTTTATCTTAGTGCAAGATTATTAAAGGATTGCTTCCATTGAATGGTTTGCCCCTTCTTACCAAAAGAATCAAAGCAATAAAAATTGCCTTTCAAGAATCATTAACTCCACGCACCTGAAATGTTGAGGATATCTCATTAATAAAAGAAAAAATACCCTAACATTAAAAATAAACTCATGCTAAGCCCAGATATCAAATAGCTCAATAAAAAAAGTCGTCCAAATCAAATTTCTAACTCTCCTCAGAAATCATTTTCAAAAATAAAAGAACAAAAATTGGAAAAAGAAAAAAAAAAGTAGGTAAAAAAAGTTACCCTATCCATTAAAACATATTTTTTAAGAAGGAAAAATTGATAAGTCAAATAAACAAGTAACATAACCTCACTTCCATAAAAAGGAAAGGGAAAACAGTGAAAGGCATAAAAAAAATACATGAACTACTTTATGTTTCTGAATTTTTGAGATGAGGATTGATTATTTATATTTGAATTCTTCGGACTACTATTCTCGTCTTGAGTGTCATTTTCACAATGTTTCAGTCGATGTAACCTCCGACCTTTTTCAGGTGTATCTTATCGAAATAGGAAATATTTTTGTCAAACTTTAATCTGCACAGAACTTTGAAAGGAATCCTTTAGTTCCTGGGGGTAGCATGCTCTTGTTCCGTCAGCCATGATGGAGTAGAAGTCCTAAGTAATTTGCAATTGTATTTTTGAGTGTAGCTTACACTGCGGATTGAGCCTTCAATTTCTAAAAGAGTAACTTTACAACTGAATTTTACAAAATCTTTTCTCCACTATTCCATGGGCGCTTGCACAGAAAGATCCTAGTATTTGACAAGATATACTTGGAGAAAACGGAAGGTTACATCAACAGAAACATTGTGAAAATGACCCAAGATGAGAACAGTAGTTTGAAGAATCCAAATAATACAAATTAACTACTTTTCCATTATCGATGTGCAACTGA
>NC_136483.1:191223126-191280626 GCF_053919585.1 Euprymna scolopes
CAAAGGCAGGTAGTTCTGGAAAAGAAGCTCTGTTCATGGAATCTACGTCTACATTTAGGCACAGATAGAGAGTGGGGAAAATCACATATAATGATTTTAGCTAGTTGAACTTTTATTTTTTGGTGAAAGTTTCGCAAGCGGGGACATTGGAGTTCAGTCGAGCATCTGCTATGAAAACAACGATAGAGCATAGACATGCTCGTAACGTCTTTTCTGTGGGAAAGAGGTTGCAGAGAAGAAAAAAAGGCATCACCTATTAGGCTTCAAAGTCGGTTTTGAACTCTATCAAGGCAGGGTTGTTAAATCTAAATATCAATCTGACAAAGAGATATTTGATTCTGACTAGGGATTTTTTTTTGCCCCTTTTTACACACAGACACGCACACAAAAAATAATGTAATTGGTTCGATTTTTTTTTTTTAAATAATTATTCTGGTGTAAATTAAGACGTCTAAAACAAAAACAGATTTAATGCATACGATGAATGTCCATGATGTAATGGATAAATTATTATGCAATAATCAATTCTCAACTTCTAGAGTTTTAAGGTTCAATCATCAATGCAAACGATACTAAGAATATAATTACAAAATACTAAAACTTCTACCCAACCATGGGGGGACTAGAACAAGAGCAAGCTACCATGTGAATTAAATAAATCCCCCCCCCCCCAACCACTGATATCCATGAAAAATAACACTACCTGAGAATTCATCCTTCAAACTCCTCGGCTCATCATTCACAGGAAATATGAACTGGAACAAATACATTGCGGATATTGCGAAAGCTGCTGTAAAGAAGATGTGTTCCCTCTACAGAGCTAGAAGACTACTAACACCTAAGAGTATCATGTATCTCTACAAGGCCAACATTCACCCCTTTATTGTTATGGTCCCTAAATGCCAGAAAGCTTTCTACTCTAATAGTTTCTTCCCTCGA
This sequence comes from Euprymna scolopes, assembly GCF_053919585.1. Classification (NCBI taxonomy): domain Eukaryota; kingdom Metazoa; phylum Mollusca; class Cephalopoda; order Sepiida; family Sepiolidae; genus Euprymna; species Euprymna scolopes. The sequence continues at coordinate 191,224,066 of NC_136483.1, forward strand.
ACAACTAAACTTTGGAATTTCCTTCCTGCTACCTGCTTCCCTGACTGTATGGATATGCAGAAGTTAAAATGTAACGAACACCAATATTTTGTTAATCTTTCCCAGGCATGATCCCAAATAGTAGCCGCTTTCGTCCCAGTGGTGATATGCCTTCTTAAAGGTGAACATGAGTTTAAAAAAAAAAAAAAGAAAAAAAAGGGGGTTGAAATTCTGTACAAATTCTTTAGTTTGACAAGATACAATGAAGGTTTCACCAGTCAAAACAGGAGTATAACATTCACGATAACAGTAGTTGGAATAATTCAAATAATACAAACTGAATGTTTCTAGTTTTAAACCCTATAAATTTTCAATTTTTATTTTACTTTTATTTTCTACTGGCTGCCCGGGTGTAAAATCCACTTAAACATATTTTAATTCATGCAAATTTTGTATTCATTATCATACAATTCTCTATTAATAATTATTATATACACCAAATATACAGTAGTGATTTCAAAAGTAAAAAAAAAAATGACTTGCGTGCCATCAGTTAGAATAGAAACCAAAACATTTAATGCTAGAACCTTAGTCGTTACTGTCTAAGCTATGGTCAGATAGATAAGAAATAGTTAAAAATGAACCGACTTCAATGTATATATGTTTATTTGCATAAATGTACAAGAGCACTTTAAGTCGACTTATGCCTGCCAAGTTCCAATATTTTAATTTCTGACCCTTTAGTATTAATAGCTACTGTTACCGTCTAAAAATCGATAAAAGAACAGTCCACACAAAATACAATAATTTGACATGCCTCGCGCCACTCTGCGATCTTGCATCTTAGAAGAGATGCACTTTTAAAAAAACTAGAAGCAGACAGAGTGATTTTTATAAATTAGATTTAACAAAGGAAAAAAAAAACAAAAAAAAACACAAATGCCACACCCAACACTATGGAGAAAAACAAAAAAAACAAAAAAACAAAACAGAAAATCTATTTTTGTTTGACTATAAAGGACGGATTATTCTGTAACAAAAAAATAATCACACGACCGTAATTTTGTACTATAAATAATGCTGGTTTCAGTCATTTATGTTACTTTTTTTTTTTTTTTTTAAGTTTTGTTTTATGCCTTTTAAAAATATTTTTCTTACACGCAAATTCTTTGATAATAGTTGCAAATGTTTTTTGCAACAGTATTTCACGAATCTTGTATTGATGTTTTATTATTTTTAATTTCATGTCAGTAAACATTAAAGTTTTTATTTAATAACAAGAAGACCTGGCATTGTTCAAGATTGGAGGAATATTTTTGTGCCCAATTCATAACACCATATTACCTTTCCATTCTTTTTTGTTCCATTTTATAGCATTTATAGTATAGTATTCAATTTTTGAAGTAAAACTCCTCATTGAATGAGAAGCACATCCAACATTTTTCAATCAATGAGAATCCTCCTGAACTCTAGCTCCTAGTCTTAAACCCCTCATTAACATTGTTATTCTCATTTCATTTCTATAATTATATACATTAAAAATCATTCAAAGTAAAACAGATTTCATTTTTATGGCTGTCAGGTAAGAACGTCAATACTACAATAAGGTATTTATGCAGAAAATGGCCAGTTTTTCTGTGGATGTTGCATCGGCATATTTTGACAGTTTACATAAACCAACAGAATATGCCAAAAGCAAATTTTAAAAAGCTAGAAAAAATACAATAAAACACGATAGAAAATATTATTGTGTAGTAATTTCAACGAAGAAAACAAAAATACAACCATAAAATAAACAATCTGGGGTAAGTTTTAGGAATAAATATTTATTTTTTGTAAAATAATGTATAGCAATAAGAAATAAAAACTTTTTTGAAGGGAATATTTATTTTTCTTAACACACGCTATTGTTTTAAGGAGTATTTGGGGGGGGGGATTACAAAAAAAATTTTTTTATGACAAACTTTTTTGTGTGTCTTTTTTTTTTGTCTGTTACAGTTAGGGGTGAAGGCTATTATATTTTAGAAGATTTTAGATTATTTTCGGGTTATCTGCCAGGGGTTCCTAAGGAAGTACTCTTTGTAAATATCTTGTAGAAAAATTTTCTAATCAGTCATAGTGTGTTCTGAACCAATGGTACACTCTCACTGTAAATTTTAAGCAGTTGCATTATTGTGGAACCACATGTATATAATGTTTATTATTTTTCCAATTTCAAGACAAGGAAAACGAAAAGAAAAAAGTCCCATCACACAAAGCAGTCCACTGCTTATATTGGCTATTCGTGCACCTCCAAGCAAATCTGTCACTCATAATATTACCTTTTTTTTTTTTTTTTTTCCATTTTTTAACGCATTTTCTTACACGTGTTTGTCATCTCATACTATTTCCAATTAATTTCCATTCCTGGCAAAATGGAAGAACTTTTTTTAGTGACTGTAGCATGATGTTCTAACACTCCAGATTCAGCATGACGGCTTTACCTAAAATGATTTTTTAATAGTTTCAATTTTTGGATCAAGTAAAGATTAGATACCCCTAGATACCCCACAGCAGACAACAAAGATTGACGAACATTTCAAGTGACACCCAGTTGTTTGACCTTGACGTTGCCATTGGTTGTTTCTTAAATACGTCAAATAGCAGACATGGTTGAATGTTCGCGAGTAAGATTTAAAAAAAATATATTTACAAAACTTTTAAAGATTTAAAAGAAAAAGTATATATTTACAAAACATTTACTTTAATATTAAATATTTACAAAACTTTTAAAGATTGAAAAAAAAACTTTCTTCTATTTAGCAAAACTTTTTAATGTAAGTAATAAAATGAACGTATTTAAACAAAATATATTTAAATAAATGGGTGTCTTTCTCAGTGCGTTCTTTTATATATTTACAGAACTTTTTAATAAAACTAATACTGCCTCCGGTCGGAAATTGTTGGTGCACAAAAATTTTCAGTTTGGTCGGAAATACTTAGTGCATACAAGTTTCAAGTTTTATAAGGCAGTACTTTTGAAAGGAAATACAGGTTAACCAAATAATTATACTTAATTAAATTGACAATTGATTGTACGTACATTTTTACAATGTATGATTAAATATACAAAAAAATAATGCAAAAAGCTAAAACATCTAACTATTTATTCAATTGTGTTAATTTACTTTTCAATTCTTCTGATATCAAAATTGTTGCCACCATCAGCCAAAATTGTTTGTTTCATTATCTCCTGCAATGTCAGGAAAATGTTGTTCAACTTTGATTTTTCTAATTCTTGAAAGCTGGTTTCAACTGCTTCAATTAATTCAATATTCTTTGAAGCCTTTTGGTGTTGAATGGATTGTATTGAAGTAACCTACGTCAAGCACATTCAGATCCGGACTGCTTGCAGGCTGGTTAACCAGTTCAATGTTCAGCCATAATCTCTCCGATTCTTATTTGAACATCGGGTCTGTTGGATGTACGTGTGGCTTAGCATTGTCTTTTTGAATTATGATTCGTTGTGCAATGGATCCACTTGGCCATTTGTTCCGTGTGGAAACAAGAGCCTTTTCAACAAGGAATTCACGAATATAAATTTTCGTGATTGCATCCATGACTTTAGTTACCATTGTTCCAGCAGGTCTGTTTCTGCTGTTACGTTTAGCCGCTTCTTGTTTAACAAATGGCCAAATTCCAATCTTCACGCCAAAGTAACATTTGCGATGTGGATCCCAATGGAGGTCGAGCCACGGCAGCAAGAAACATTACCTTTGTAATGAAACGCTTGCTTTTAGTGGTTCTTAAAGGGTCATGTTAGTCTTTACCTAAATAAAATTTCCTTGCATTTTGCGTCATGTAAATCCATTTCTCATCAATATGTATGACATCAAACATTTCTCTAAAAGTTCCTTGATTTAAATCCAACTGCGAACGGCAAAAATCAATGCAACATTTCATGTTTTCTATCGTGAGAAGTGGTTTTACAGCATTTGAATGTGCCCGAATTTCGCCATTTTTCATCCTTGCAATCAACATTGTCTTAGGTATTCCACATGCTTGAGCAGTAGACCTCAAAGTGGTTCTTTTTCTCAAGGGAATGGTGTTTATTTTTGCCGACTGTGAACTATAGTCCTTTTTTCGGTCACAGAGAAACTTGGGGCTCAAAGAATCCATTGGCAATGATATATCGGACGAACTGTCTAGTGTTCGTGACCAAATTCTGCCTACAGTATTTCTTCCTATACCGAATTTTGTGGCAACATCTTTGATTGCACCTCGTTCTAAGATGCACCCTTTAGACCTTTGTAGCATCGCTTGCAGAACTGCTGTTCGTCTTGAATTTGTCAATTCTCTTATCACTTCTGTTTTTACCTTCCACATTGGCATCAACTACATTTCCCTTATTTATATAGCCACTACGGGTATTTTTAAAAATAGATTATATAACAGTCAACAAAGTAATGTGCATAGATTAAACTCTAAATGATTTTTAGAACGAAAACTATTCTTTTTCAATTAAGCACGCTCTAAAGTTAACCCCTAAAACATTGAAATGGTGCATGACAAAACCTGACTGGAGGTAGTAATAATAATAATAATATAAATAAATAAATGGTAAATTTTTACGATGTGCCCCAGCGTATTATAAACACTCCAACCTCCCTACGTTAGAACAGGTTTTGGAATGAACACCCCCAACCTCAAAAGCCATTCTTAACATGAGGTTGGGGATGTTTATACTACGCTGGGGCAGGTCGTCGTAAAATAATATCAAATAAATAAATAAACCAACGTTATAACTGAGAATTTTGGATGATGTCAATTAAAAAATATATAATTTAAAAAAATTTAAATAAAATTATTATAACCAAACTTTTTAATGGCAGAAACAAATATAAACTGACTTGTTCGGATTTTTGCAACCAAGATTGATTTTTATGTAGTGTGTGTGTGTGTGTGCGTGTTTTTTTTTTTAATATCTTTCTTTGTGCGTTTTTAATACAATGTAATATTTATTTGAAGTGCGATGTATGTAGGTCGTCAGTGAAGGGGAAATTCTTCTACAAGAAGGCAATTTTTAGGCATAATAAAATTACAAGTATAAGCAAAACAATCGAGATTTTAAAAAATATATTTCATTCACATATCTTTTACAGCTTTTATTTTATAAAGATGAAGTGTAGTATCACAAGATACAAATCTTTTTACAATTTTCATTAAAAAAAAATTAAAAAAAAAAAATGCTATTTGCTTACTTTTCCAAAAAGGCATATTAAGTACAAGTTTAGCATCCGAAATTCTCAGTTTCTAATGTTTTGCAATTAATATAGTTCATTCTTTTTATTTTTATTATAATTATTATTAGTTTTATTAAAGTTCTGTAAATATATTAAAAAAAAAAAAAAAAAAAAAAAAAACGCACTCAGAAAGACATCCGTTTATTTAAGTATATTTTGTTAAATTTACGTTCGTTTTGTTACTTACACTAAAAAGGTGTGTAAATCGAAAAAAGTTTTTTTTCTTATCCTTAAAAGTTCGCTCTAATAACAAAAGAAGCACCGACAATTTTTATGAAAGAAACTTTTTCTTAAACCTCAAATATATTCATTGTATCCCAAGAAATATTTTAATTAGGATCTCTCACATTCTGTGACACACGAGACAGTCATAGTGATCCATCTGGAGTTTGATCCACAGCATCCCTTCTACTTGTGTCAGTTGCTTGTAAATCCTACTGACTTGAATTTGGATTTTTCATACTTATGACTGCTTTCATACAAGAATATTTTGCAGGGACATGTCACTAGCCCAAAGCCAAACCACTAGCATATAGGAAGGAGACTTTAAGTGAAAAAATCTCCAATGGAGTAGCACATCACGGATTAAGCTAAGATGGGGGTTGATTTTAAGTTCTGGTTGGTTGGTTGTTTTATGGCATATCAACCCTTTTCGGGTTATTTAATGCCGAATCCAGTGATTTTGAAGAAAATTTTTTAATAGTATATCTTTTTTTCAAGTCAATTTCTATTTAACCCATAGTTGGGACCCTACCAGAGTGGGCCTGGGAGCAATGGCAATTAAGGGGTGGCTCCACACTCCCCAAAGCCCACAAGCTGGGGCATCACCATCAGGTATAGTTTAAGATCATATCCAGGACCCTTTTAAGTTCTTGAATGGAGGTTTTAGTTGGTGGTTTTGTCATGAACTCAGTGATGTCATATCACCACTATCCTTTCATGTGGTTTGGACATGTACTGGGGTATGATGCTTAGAGCTACAAATGAGATTTAGGGAATAGAGTGAGGATGATGGGCGTTTCGCCACCCACAGATGCAGCTGCTAGCAACCAAATGTTACACCTGCACAAAGCCCCCATATATTTTTCATTAATTTTTTTAAAAAATTATATATATATATATATATATATATATATATGAGTTGGAAGTCATGTTTAGTTTCAGAAGAGTTTCATATGGGTGGTTATTCTATACAAGTCCTGGAGATGACGAAATCTCAGAATACAGGTTCCGGACTTAATAATTTTGCAGCTAAAGAGCAAAAGATCCTTCTCATGTTGACATGAAGAAAACATATGCAACGCTACTAAAAAAGTTTTCATTTTTTATGGAGCAATTCTGGTTTTTGATTGGTTGATAACAGAATGTGCTTTTATAAGCGTTTATAAATAGAATCTCCCAATTGTGAGGGATCATACCTCATTAGGAGTCAAAAATATTGCAATATATATTTTATTCCAAGTTAATATAATTAAGAGGTAAAACATGCAATGGATTTAATGAGGTTTATACAAGAGTGCTCAATACCGATGTAGAGCAAGATATACTTTATATTTTTTTAAAAATATTTTTGCATAAATATTTAGTTTATATAAATGTTTATATGAAAATGAATAAAAAATATTTATAATATATAAATAAAATGTTATGAAATTAATGATTTTTAACTACTCAAAGCCAACAAAATATGCACTTCACTGTTTTTGGATAGGGGTAAAATTTCAACCATGTCTCACCATTGTTATTAAAAAAAAGAATCACAAAAGTTAATGATTATTGGATCAGAGCCAAGAAAATTGGTTACTCTTAAAAAAAATAACTTTATGAAATGATTTTCGGATGCTTAAAGCCGCAAAATTATGTACTTATGTTTAAATAAGAACAAAATGTTAGCTCAATGAAGATCAAGAAATGTTATCATAAACAATAAATTATACAGATAGATGAAGAAAGCAACTGCAGAATTTCTATGTGGTGCCACTAGTATTCTTTATTCTCTAAAATGTAAATGATGTAATGAATTTTGATAAAAATTTGAATAAGAATTCTTGATATAAGGCTTAGCAACATTATGCTTTAATTTTAATCTTTGTAAAGGTGCATAAAAGTGGTGCAAATCTGTTCTGATTTAGGAATTAATTTGACCAGTCTTAGAATAGGTACTTTTCTAGTTGTCTTATAAATTAAAAAAAAAAAAAAAAAACGTTTATTTTACATGAAAGTCTATCTTAAAATTATTACAAGAATAAAAAAAACACTTTCATTTTTATTTTATTAACATTGCATGGATCAAATGGAATCTAAAACTATCAGATTTTATTCTTGATGAAATAAATCTGGTATGGATTTCCAAGTATCAAAATTCTGTTATTTCTGTAACTCAAAATAGCTGCATATCTTTTTAAATTTTATTGAAAAAAAAAAAAAAAAAAAATCACATATTCACATTCCATTCAGTTTGTGTGGAAATGCTGTTACGTTTCTTGATTTTGAGATGAGGATTGATTATTCATATTTTTTTGGATTATTCATCTTGAGTGTTATTCGCACAGCATTCACAAAATTCATACTATAATTGTCTGCAAGGATCCATGGTATAATGGATAAAGTACTTGGTAAAATTCAGTTATAAGTTACATTCTTCTGGAAGTTGAAGGTTCACTACTCAGTGTGGATGATACTCAAAGTACAGTTGTGATTTACTTAGGACTTCTATCTGATCATGCCTGACAAAACAAGAGCAAGCTACTCCCGTGGATTAAATGAAGGTTCTGCTTGAAATTCTATGTAGATTAAAGAGTTTGACATAAAGACTTCAAAGTTCGACAAGATATACCTGAAGCAAGTCTGAGGTTATATCGACTGAAACATTACGAAGAATCCAAATAATGAATGGAAATGCTGCTTCAGACTTAAGTGGGAGTCGACTGATTGTTTATGTCAAGCACATTCATCATGTAAAAATGCTGAAGTCTTGTTAGCATATTATAAATAGTTGGCGCAATGAGTTGTGATGTCTCTCCATTTCCTTGTCAGCAGCAGTGTTCTTTCTGTTTCTCTTTTTCCTTTGTCTTGTAATATAACAATATTAACAACCTTATTGCACTATGAAATATTTTTATTCTACTTTAAACAACATACCGTAGAGTTGCACACATTATTAAATAGGGAGAGGAGACAGATCAAAAAAAAAAAAAAAAAAAAAAAAGTATGAATACTTTCAGACCACTAGTCAAAGAGAAAGATTTTACTAGCTTTTTTGTAGCATCAACTTCCTGCTATGACGTCATTTTTTGAATATGTCAGCTTAATTTTCTAACTTTAACTTCTAATGGAAAATTCATCTTTACTTAACAATCATGAAAAGTTACGTTGTGCATATTAAATAAGAAATGATGAAATATCATCTAAATGTAAGATTGAGGGAAAATGGAGGAAAAACAATCATCTCCTGAAGATTTGCAGACATATTTTCTAAAAATATGCTTTTGTTAAGAAAAAGAGTTGTAAGTATTAACCAACAGAATATTTTAGTTTCATGACAAAGTTGGATATTTCATAATAAATGTTGATACTTTTGATTTTTTTTTTTTTTTTAAATTATTAGCTGGATTCTTCTGACTACTGCTCTCATCTTGAATATTTTCATACGGTTTCGAATTTTGAAACAAATGGCAGACACGAGAGCATTGACCAAATATCTCCTTTAAGAGATATAAACTGACAGAAGCGACTAGCATCGACAAGTATTTCCACAATATTCTATGAACTAATGAAACTCAAGCAATGCTGGATGACCTTGACAGTTGGACTAAAGCATGGCTTCTGAAAGGTGGCAGCGCTCATGTATGGTATAAACATCAACAGGAGGTGGAGGGGGTTATGATTTGGGCTAGGATCTTTGGCAGTGAAATCGTGGGACCATTTCTGGTCCCTGATGGTGTTAAAATGAATTCTGTCAACTACTGCTCATTTTTGGAAAAGAATTTGTTACCTTGATTGGGTTCACAAAATGATGTCATTAAATACAGGTCCATTGTTCAACAAAATAATGTACCAAGCCACGTTTCTGTTCAAAAAGGCTTGATTATCAGATCAAGCAATCTTTGGTGCATGACTGATGCATTGACCTCTCTGGAGTCTGGATTTAGGTCCAATAGAAAGCCTCTGATTGGTTATCAAGTCAAAGGTGTGCAAGAAGTAAGAAAGATCTCTGGGAGAAGATGAAAGAGATATTTAAAATTTCATCTGAAGAAATGCATCCTCTTTTACCACAAGATTGATGGACTTGAGAATAAAGGAAACTTTTTAGATAAAAGCTATATATTTTTTTTTTTTTTTTTTTTTTTTTTTTTTTAGAATTTAATTAGACATGGTACAATTACCATAAAAAAAACGCTTAATGTAATAACATTTAATTTTCATTAATAAACAGCTTTTGCAAACTCTTGGCTCACTTCATTTTTCTCTAATTATTACAAAAAACTTGTATTCTCTCTGAAAAGTTGAATTAATATTTTGATTTAGTATTTGCCAAGTAAATTTTTGTGCATATCAAATAAATGATGAAATTTTGATTTTTGGAAAGGATAATTGCAGTGGTTTATTAATATTATGATTTTGCAGACTCTTTTGGCTCGTACAGTATATATGATCCTTCTTTATGTCTTTATCTATAAAAATAGCAAAATTGTTTGTCTTGAAATATAAAGGCAGTTGTGTGTTTAGCCAGCTAAAAGTAAAAAAACCCACAAGATACACCCACAAACTTTCTTGGCCTTTGTGCTAGGATAAAAATGTGGTATCCGTTTTGTCTTTGGTTAAAGAGAAAATCCTTTTTGACTCTGGGCGGGGGGGTTAAAGATATTGCCCATGCCCCGGGTAATGCCAGGTAGCCATGCTAGTGCAATATAAATTCTTCTTGCCCGTCGAGGGGGTGAGGAACAAAAAAGAAATCCTCATTAATTGTCTAATTATATTTACACATCATATTTCTTTGCTTTGAAAAATCTTTGAACTGTATTTACTTCCCGCAACAGTGAGTACAGCATAAGAAGGTCAAGTTTAATGTGGTTACACTTCTGCGTGTTTAAAAAAATTATCTTTTTTTTTATCTTGATGCTTCCCTTTTTGGAACTTGTGCTTTAGACATCAGGGATTGACCATGATTATATCGTTTTAAGTACATTTAAGATGGTGACCATCCTGAGTTCAGAATTTGCTTTGAAGAGTTGGTTTAAAGTTTGAGTAAAATAACCTTTGACCTACACAATTTAAAATAATATTTTGACACTTATTTCAGGTGTTAAGAGCAGTTGTCTTTGATGTTTGGAAATATGGTAATTAGCTCTTAATTAGGAATGACAAAAAAAAAAAAAAATTAACAAAAATGGATACACTTAATGTTCAACTGTTTATGTAAAATTTAAAAGCCTGTGTTTACACATATTTTAATATTTTTTTATGAAAAAGAAAGTTTCAAATTTATGAGAAAATGAAAATTTATTTATAGAAAGAAATTAATCTCAGATAATGTTTTTGGAAAACTATTCCAAATCGGTGTTAATTCCAACTTAAATTTAAACTTCTTCTTTAAAAGCTTACAAGAGATGTTCCAAAAGTAAGACGTCCTATTTTTTAATTGAAAAACTAAAATGATGAAAAACCATGAAGGTGAAAGTGATACCATTATAAAACAAGCGACTACCAGAATTTATTTTTCTACATAGTCACCACCATTCTCAATGCACTTCAACCAACCTCTTTTGATGCCTCAGTCATAAAAGTCTGGAATGCACTTTGTCACTTGCATCTACCTTGACACTAAAAGCAACAAGCACATCTCCTGTGTTGACATCAAGTGTATTGGGTTCGCAAACGTTCAACAGGCATCAATGAATGTTGATCAGTTAATTTTTTTCTGACGCACGTCCAGGACAAAGGTTGTTTTCTTAGTCTCACACTACCAATATCTGCAACAGAGAGATGAAACTTTCAGGTTAGAAATGCATAAGTTCAGTCATTATAACAATGCAATATGCTAAATCATGAGCAAGGTCACATCATGATTCTGCAAATTACATTTGAGCCTGAGAGATAAACAAAGTTCTTGATAGTTGTTGTCCAGGTCTTCAGTTGTCTATCGATAAACTTATACCATCCAGGCAGAAAAAAGGGAAGATTATGTTGTGAATTAATTCTAAAATTCTAAGACGCTGACAGATGTGACTGCAGATTGAGGTGTTGGTGGAGGATAGCAGTTAGGACATCGTCGCCTGCTGGCAGGACAAAACGTGATGGAGATAGGTTTTGTTAGAGAATTCCAACTTCTGCCAAGTGACGAGCTTCATTGATCTTGTGTTGCAGCCATAGAGGAAGATTGACTAGATGATGGATTGGTACACATGCCACTTGATTACACAAAATCATAATGTTAATTATTGTTGTTAATATTAATTATTACCTACGTATTAACATGCTCAGCCATATGTCTACCTATCCACGTGTAGCACAATCTGTATTCTGAGGCTATGAATTTAAAACATTACAAAATGCAAGTAAATTTTTTAAAAATAAACATTTTTTTTTTAAGGAAAAAGTTAAAATATAGCGTTATTTAATTAATAATTCCATATTGAAAAGGTGAAAAGGTAGATATAGTTTCTGAAATAAGGTGGTGGTGGAGGGGTCCAGTTTTAAAAAAGATGAGTTATAGGATCTGAATTTGAAAGTAAATCTTTCCAAAAACTGTATTTCTCTGAAATTTATTTTGTATCCATCTGGTTAATATAAACATCCTTGAAAATGGCTAATGGAACATCCAAAAGCACAAGAATAAATTATAACATAAGCATCGAAGCATTAATGGGAAATTTTCTTTCCTCGGATGAAAGAGATGCTCATACGTAGAAGAGAACATGAAAAGCTACTAAAAAAAAAGATTAGAAAAGAAGATTTCCTTATCTATCTTATACAATGGAACATGTCTAAATTATTATGTAGAAAAGACACTTAACAATTTTATATCAACAATCATAAGAGTTTTTTTTTTTTTTTTGTGGGACTTAAATTATTTAATATTGATTATTGTCTGGATTTGTCTGAGTTTTCTAAGTAAAACAAATGCATTGTGGTTATTTTTGTATTGTTTAATAAGATTTTTAGATCTTCAGTTTTTTTTATGTTATTTAAATATTGAAATACTTCGATGTAAATGCAAAAACAAAACGTGAATAAAGTTTAAATCGTATTTTTAATTTTAAATATTTGAAAAAAAAACAAAAAACAATGTTAACTTTGAATTTACATATAAAAGATTTAAGTTAAAAAAAAACCTTAAATCTTTTATAATATGTAAATTCGAAGTTAACATTGTTTTTTTTAAGGATTTTAAAATGTTTTCTAACTATATAATTTGTGCTTTACATTAATATTAAATTTAAAAATAATTGTAATATTCAAAGTCACCTAAGAAAAATAGACGTTAACTTGTTTCATAATTTTGTATATTTAGAATAAAACCGGATTTAGAAAAAATAAGAATGCATAACTTGGCAGAAATAATTCTATATTTTGGCATTAATGTCTGGCCATTGGCTTAATTGTATCTTTCTGATGCTGAGTCAGGAATCCTGTTGACACTCAAACTTAACCTGCAACTTTCATCCATTAAATTTTTTAAATCTTTTTATATACTATGACCAGTATTTAGTTTTTAATAATACTGCAAGCAAAGACTCCCAAGAGTAAGTGAGTTTATGTTTGCTGTCACTAGCAGCATCCATGATTATGTCTAAAGTAATATGCTTATACGTTCAGACAGTTTGCTTAAAATCCAAATGAAAAAAAAAAAAAAAAAAAAAAGAGATGGATGATAACCACAGATAGGGTGTGTCATAAACGAGATAGAAGGGGAGGGGTAAAGTGAGATGAAAGGGAAATTATGAGATATAAAGGGATATCATAAATGATGCAATAAAATTATGAGAAAGAGATATCATACATGAGACAAAATAGAAATTATGAGAGATATCATCTGTAATGAAATAAAATGAGAGAGGAGAGGGATATCATAATTGATGAAATAAAATTATGAGAGAGGAATATCATAAGTGATAAGATAAAATGAAAATTTTGAGATGTCATAAATGAGAAGGATAGGAGAGATGTTATAAGTGAGAAAAGGGAAAGGTTTTTGGTTAGATAGGAGGATAACCAGTTCAGGTAGGGGTCAGAAAGGGAGGCGGCTCATTAGTCAGAAAAGGCAGGTGAGAGGGGGAGAGGAAGTGCTCAACCTGTCAGAAAGAGAAAGATCATCAGTCAGATAGGAGAGAGCCATTCGGTCAGGTAGAAACAAATTGGTGGGAGTGGGGAATCCATGATGTAAACTAAAGTGCATTGTGTTAGGAGGGAGGGGGTCATCCATCAGTTAAATATCCACAACTAAAAGATCAAACGAATCCACCAGATTCCCAACTGAAACGTTTTCTCCTCTTTTGATCACTGACCTGTAATTTCCCAACTAATGAAAGACACGCATTTGTTGTCTGATCTCACTTTTAATGGTTCTTACCTTCATCCACAAAATTCATGGCTTACTAGAACATAAAATAACTGTTGATAACCGAGGTTGATTCATAAATTTTCTCTCCATGAATTAAACTTCATTCCTCTGTTACTTGCATGCTTGGCTTGGAGGTTAATGCATGACAGCATTAACCATGAATGCGAAATAAAATCTCCTGACTTTAAAATCTAATCTTTTAGAATTTCATACCAACAAAATAAAAATTATTTCTGATCTTTATTTTCTGATGTTTATCTATTTATTTTATTTATTATATATTTAGAAAGACTAAGAAGTCAAAAGATAAAATTAAATCAATCAAAGCGAGATAAGGCACTCCAGCCATAGGTTTGAAAACTTAAACCATCTCATGTCAAACCTTCCTCATACATTAGGCACCACCAAAAATGGCCGCAAAATCAAGTTGTTGTTTTTTAAAACGAAATTACATTTATTAAAATCCATTATTTCTGAGTAACTTTTTTTTTCCAGAAAGATAAAACCCTGAATTTTATCATATAGAAAACAGAATAATGTAAAACTTTTTCTACTATTTTTAATTAAATTTTAAATGTTAAATTTTCCCCAAAAAGTTAATTGACATTTTTTGTCTTGCACAAAAAAACGTACATAAATATTTAAAAAAAAAAAAAAAAAGGTTTTTGAAATAATTAATTTATTTATTTGTTGTCTAACTAAGATTTAGGATGATTTTCTAAGAGAATATGCAAAAATATTATAATATAAGTACCTGGATTTCAAATAATTCCACTTATTCATATAGGCAACCAGTTACTTCGCGTCGATCTAGTTTAGATCGACAATGTTTACGTTTGCATTTGATAAAAAGCAAACTATGGAAGACCAAACAGGCCAAAAATAACTTATTTTTCAGTGACGAAAATTTCAATGTATTATTAACGCTGAGGCTGGCCGGTACCAGATGGGTGACCATTTGTATGAGTTTGGTTTTTAATGTGTATGTGTGTGGGGGCCAGGCTCCCCAAAATGGGGGGGGGGGACAATTTAAAGCAGAATAAAAAAAAAAAAATTATTTCAGTGCGTTTGGTCCACTGTAGTCGAAAGGCGGCAAACGTTTTCAAATGGGATAAAAAAAAAAAATGCTATTTTTAACACAAAAGGCACAATATTTATCGAATTTTTTTTTTGTATCGATTTTTCAAAGCATGCCCTGTTTAATAATGGTCATGCATTATTCGGCTTGTTAAAAAAAAAATTGTTAATTTATTTATCAAAGATTTTAAAATGGCTTTTTTCGTATAAATATTAAAATTTTTTTTTTTTTTTGCTTAACTTAAATTAATTATTTTACTTAACATATTCACCGAATTTCACACTTCAAAACTCAAAAGCGGGATAATTAAACACAATCGAAGTTCTGATATTCAGACGTCAAAATAAGGTATGCAAACAATTTTTTTTTTTTAATCTATAATTCTGTCCCTTACAACAACACAATCTGTTGTGTTCAGTTTCAGATGATTATTTTAAGCATATTTGTACCCCCTCAAAACAAGGGGGGGGGGGTTGTAAGCAAGAAAAAAAATATATAAATATCGTTTATGAAAAATAAGTACACTGTTATAAAGTTCATTCTTCTCTTAATAATCGCTGAAAATTTCGTACTGATCCGATAATTACCTGATTTTTGATAGATTTTTAAAAAGACGGTCCGTCAAAAAGTACTTACTGCCCCCCCCCCCCCAAGTTTTGGCGGTGCCTATCATACATGGATATAATGAAACACGTAGAAAGGAGATTGACCGCATGTTACGTCAAGAACATGTCCTATAACTTGACTGAATGTAGCAATGACTGACCATATATTACATCATCGGTCAGAACAAAAATGGGAATAAAGAGGGAGTGACAAATGTTACCTCTTTGGTCAGACCGGAAAAGAGGAAATGAACCTTTCTATGTGGATGATCACATGGTTAAATCTGCTAATCGTTGAGTCGACCAAATAGGAGACCGTACAGTTATCTGATCAGAGAATCCACATTTTAGAAAAAGAAAAAAAAAAAAAAAAAACAGTTTAATGCCAGTTTTACATGCTGGCATGTGTTGGACAACTTTGTGAAATTGACTTCCAAAATAATTTATCTCAAACTAGGTCTTTATTTTAAATCTATCCTTATCAATTCTTATCTTTTTCCTTGGTTGAAAACTGGCCATACTACTGGAACAGTCCTACATCTACCAACCCAAGCATTCTTCTCCATTCTTTTAATATGAACAAACCAAAAAATGACTCTTGATCTGCTTACATCTCCTTAGACAGTCCAGATTTTTGTCTTGAGTTCATCAGAACTAAATCTTTAAAATCGCATTACACATTAATTTCATCAGTCTCATTTCTTTCTAAGCAATATTCTCAACTATCATACAGTTAGAATTGGATTTCGTTAGTGGACATAATCACTTTATTGTTCAGTCATATTTTCACTGAACAGTTAACAAAAATATCAAAACGATATATGTAACATTGTATCCAGTTTCTGTCACAAAGGAAACCAAGACAAAGAATAGGAAATAACTCCAACTCACTTGTTCTTTGTAGCAACAGCTTTTATTTCCTTATTCTCTCTTTACTGCTGTGATATCCTTCATGAGATCATTTACTTGAGTGTCCTTCACGCCTAACATGTGATCGCAAATGTTATCACCGTCTCTCACGTGACCGTTCTTTCTCTTTTTTTTTTTATAGTCCCTTTTCCTTTTCTGGTGATGTCATTTCGCATGCGTTTACATACACACATCCGTGCTATGTTATAAATCTACTTTATGTTCAATACCAGAACCGTAAAAATATTTTGACAAAAGAGATAAATATAAACATTGATTTTGCAACTTAATATTTTGCTGCTGAAATTTTCTTTTTTTCTTTTTTCTTAACCTCTTGAAGAGTTACCTTTCAGTCTGTTGGATCTCTCCTATCTCTGCTGATTGGATTTTTTTAACTAGCTTTGTTCATTTAATTTTTTTGCTATTTGGGCTACTGTTCTCATCTTAAGTACTAAGTTCACGTTTCGACTGATGTAATCTCCAACCGTCGATCGAAACGTGAGTATAACACTAAAGATGAGAACAGTAATACAAATAATATAAATTATCAATCCTCATAAAAAAAAAATTTTTTTTCAATTAAGGAACCTAACACTATTATGCTTAATAAAAAATATTTTATTTCCTCTGAATTGGTGATTTAATATTGGAATTACGAAACACTAAGTGGGAGGAGGATGAAACTTCTTTGAAAATGCCTTTAGCAAGAATTTCAGGATAATCTGCTAGCCCACACATTTGTTAACACAACAAAGCAAACACATTATGGACAAAAGTTTTGTACTTTATCATATGGCGAAGCTCCACAAAGATAGTATGCAATTCGTACGACATCTGTTAGTAATCTAATAGCGTTAATATATAAGTACGATAAACGATTGGAAGTAGAATTTGAAGTTTTTTGTAATAATACTTGAAATGTTATCGTCTATTATTTTCAGCCATGACTATGAGAAAACTTTACTTTTCCAACTGTAATATTATGAATGAATCACTGAACAATTACGCTTTTGAGCATTCCATTCATAAATAGTTGTATTCCAATGCAGATTCTATTGCTGTTGTCTAATGGCAGCCATTATGCTGGAAAAAAAAAACTAAAGTTCATTATTGTTTATTGACAATAAACATTTGAATGTTTATTTGCTTTTTCAATTGATTCCTGACTTTCCTGTAAAGTTCAGTTTTTCTATTGAAATGTTTAGCTCTGTAGCTTTCTCAAATAAGAAATTCCATTTACAGCCAGTGAATTTAAAACGATTTTTATCATTTATTGTACGAGATATGCTAAAACTATCACATGCACTTGTCCTTTAACAAAACTGGATTTATTTGTGCCACTTTTTTTTTGTTTATTTTTGTAAATTAAAAACAAATTCATTTTAATTTAAAATAATTTTTTAATTCTTTATCACATCAAACAAGGCATATTGCAAATTGGAACATATTTGGGATTGTATCTAACGGGAAATTGTGGGGAGTTGGGCAGCAATATGTCTGTTCACATTACATTTCTGCAGATTAGTACAATCAGAGAAGCTGGAAAGAAAGAGGGAATTTCCAAGGCTAGCAGTCTGAAAAAAGAAACTATTAGAATAGAAGACTTTCCGGCATCTAAGGATCGCTATTTCTACATATAAACATGAAATTGCTTTAGCATGTTAATACTATAAAAATCTTTGTTACATGGAATCATTGTGTTATCATTTAAAATGAATAATGATAATGATTGGTATACTATCAGTGCAAACTATGAATTTATTTCTCAGAATCGATGGAATCAGAATCCATTGGATCAATTGCATTCACTGTAACTCAAACTTCTTACCTTCAACAATTACAAAGAAACTTTTCAGCCATTAATTGCCATGGATAATAACAATCTGGCTGGGAGTTAATCATTCAAACTCCTCAGCCTAACATTCATAGGTAACATAAATTGGAACAAATACATAGATATTGCCAAGGCTGCTGCAAAAAAATCTGCTCCCTCGACCAAACTAGATAATAATCAGACCTGACAGTATCCTATGTCTCTACAAATTCACCATTCATCCATGCATAGAATATTACCACATATGGATTAGTGCATGAATCACTGTCTCTCTATCGAACAGTCAAAAAAAAAAAAAAAAAAAAAAAAAATCCAATCTAATAGGTCCTACACTGTCAACCAAGCTCCAGCCTTTGTCCCGTCACCACAATGTTGCATCTCTGTGCTTGTTCTACAAGTACTTTTGGCCAAGATCAAAGTGTAGTACCTGTTCTTCAAATACTGCACTTCCATTTCTTGTTCTCTTTCGATGGAGGAGCAGTCCTTCACGACTGAGACAATTTTATATTTTTGTACCTTTTCTACACGTTAAAAAAACGACCCTGGTGTCTAACTCTGTCATGTGGGGAGGCATTGTAAATAGGTACAAGTACTTTACTCCTAGCACTGGTGCCTTTTCAATGTGAATACCGTTAACTAACATAATAAACTGCAGAATCTTGTGTCTTCACTGTAGAAATCTCTTAGAGCTGAAGAACTTTCTACTCTGAAAGTTTTTTTTTTCTTTGCATTTTTTTTTTTTTTATTTTTTTTTACATAGGAGTCACGACTTATCAAGGCCTGGAGGCCACTCGAAGATAAGGGTTAATGGGTGTACAGTAGTTAATGGGATTATAGCGTAGTAATGGTAAGTAGTGGAAATTTTGTAAATTGGATTACTTAGGGGGACGGTTCATCAAGAACTTGTTTACATTGGACTTGAAGACAGTCAAATTGTAGTCAGCTGGAAAGCAGGCAAACAGAGTTTCACAGGCGTGCAGTTCTAAGAAAGAAGTTTTGTTCATGGCATCTACGTTTAGGTTCAGACACAGATAAAGAGGGGGGGAATTATTACATCTACTAAGCTTTAGAATTCTCTGTATCTCGCTTCCTTGACCGTATCAACATGCAGAAATCAAATAGACATCTTACTGTTTTAATTCACAGTAGCCCTTAACGTCTGATTGGAATTAGGCTTTGTTTGGGGTAAATATAAGTAAAAAAGAATTAAAATTAAATAAAAACTCATATTTCCCTTTCCCAATGGTAGTAGTGTATCACCCTCTCTTTCTTCAGCTATGAATAAAGCAACTTGTGTTTAACGTTTATATAGAATTTTTTTATAACGAATCACAGTACCAAAAGTTGTTTCAGCATTAAATAATATGCAAAGGGGTTGATATGCTATAAAACAGGCAAACAAAACCTGGCCCAAACAATTGTAATTACTCTATATAAATAAAATCATGATAATATAAGTATTATCATAATTTTATTTATATAGAGTAATTACAATGTGTATGTGTTTTTCTGGCTATAATGTACATTTGATAATCATAAATTCAATGATTTTAGGCCAGTTTTTAGTTCTTGTTTTGAAAAAAAAAAAAAAAAAACTTTATAAATTTAATTTAATAAACGAAAAAAATAAAAACAAAACTTGAAAGCATTTATGCGGTTAAAAAAGATGTGAAATAAAAATGAAAAACTCCTTAGCAACACTGGTTAAGTACTGCTCGTTTTTGATATTTCTATGAATTTCTTTGTTATTATTTACATGTTTCGAACTGTTATCCTTATCTTGGTTATTCTATTCACAACTGTACTTACTGTCTGCTCATGGTCTAGTGGCTAATGAAGTTGGTCGTTTAAATTCTAGATTGAATTCTTATTGAAACGCCTTTTTCATCTTCAACAAGGAGTTTATTTTAATGAGAATCTGGTATTCAGATTGGAAGACTTTCTTGGAGAGCAATCGTTGGAATCCAAATTTAAAGTAAAAATAAGGCAAAAGAAAATGGTTCCATTGCTTTTAGGGAAGCATATAAATTGCCTTTTGATATTTTATGATAGTAAAGCAAGAATTATTTTTAACGGTTTAAAATTTAACAATTGAAAAGAATCTTAGAAATGACGTACTTGTACATTATCCTGCCCAAGAAATAAGGTACTTGTGTAGTATAGTACTCTTATGAAAAAACAAAGAAAATTCTACCTGTGATGTGCATAAAAGTTACTAAACCAGAATATCATGTAATATATTCGGGTAGTATGACTTAAATGAGAAATAAGGTGCTTCTTCACTATAGCACTCTGATGTAAAAACAAACTTACCTGTGACATACAGAAAAATTAGCACAACAGAAAATTATGTAAATTATTTTAAATACGTGTTTTACATTACCTGCCATATGTAAGGAAATTCTTTTCTATATACGTGCTGTAAATTTCCTGTCCTACGGAAGATACAATTATTTCATACATATAATATACCCGTCCTAGAATAGGTAAAATATTCCTTTGCTCAAATGATACATAGACATAAAAAATTCCTCTATCCTAAGAATAACAGGTATGTTCAAAATTCTTATACGGTCCTGAGCAATGCCGGGTGGCCTTGCTAGTATCTAATAATGAACACATTTTAAATGCTGACTGGTAAAAAAAAAAAAAAAAAATTGAATGTAGAATTTTCTCTGAATGATTAAATGGTCACAAAAATATTCAAAAACAAAATCGGGTTCTAATATTGTTGACCATTATGTATCTCTAGGGATATGTCTCTACATATTTTTATTGGATTCATTTGCTCTTAATTTTCATAAAAAAAAATTCTTCTGTTTCTTTTGTATATGAGTTTCAAATGAATTCAAAGAATCGTCTTTTTTATAATCCACCAGGATCAGTGACATAACAGATAAAGGTATTATATAACAATCTGTTCCAAGTGATAGTTTTGTTTAGGTAGGGATTAAAGATCCAATCCTTATGATAATAGACAAGAATAACAAAGATTAAGAATTTTACTTGATTATGGCTGACAGGATGAGAACAATCTATCGACATGGATTAAATAAAGAGTTAAATTTGAAATTCTGTCTTCTTTTTACTTGAGTCATTATTTATCAAGGCTCGTAGGCCACTTGAGGATAAGGGTTAATAAATGTAAGGTGATAGTGTAGTAATCGTTAATTGGGTAGAATTTGATTATTTATGGAGATGGCTCAACAAAAATTTGTTTACATTAGATTTGAAGGCTACCATGTTGTATTCAACTGGGAAGCAGGAGAGTGGAACAGTGTTCCACTGGCAGGCAGTTCTAGGAAAGATGCTTTGTTCATGGAATCTGCGTTTAAATTTAGGCACAGATTGAGAGTGGAGGAAATAGTTTATAGCAGTTGTAGCTAGTCGAGTGTTTTTGTTTGTGAAAGTTTTTTTAAGGTCGGTTTTTGCCTCCCTCTGTTTATCTGCATCTCGAACTGGCCAACTATGCTCTGCTAAGACCTTCAAGCATATTTATCATAGCTGGTGCACTTTGTAATCTTTCAAATCGTAAACACAATTTGGTTGTCTGCTGGATATTTTTTTTTAACCTTTAAAATTTATGACTGCAATCTATCGTTATTGTAGGTTTTAGCTTGGTGTCTTGTTTTTTTTTGTTTTGTTTTTTTCTATTACATTTTTACTGAAAATTATTATTTTTTTTGTTACAGCATATACAAAACAAAATTCCTAACTGGAACGAAGCTCTGACATGCACATATTTGCTACAGAAATATATTTTCTTTTACATTCTGCTATCTGCTAATTAGCAGAATCCTGACTGTTTTATTGATGTAAAAGTTTTTAAATTGCTACTTTTTGTTATAAAAACAAACATAATCGGTATTTCTCCAGCTTTTCTTTTGTAGTAAATAATGGTTAACAGCACATCAAACTTTACAGTCATTTAATACTGTGAATCGAATAGCTAGACTTTGGAATTCCCTTCCTGTTATTTGCTTCCCTGGCTGTACTGATATGCAGAAGTTTAAATGTAATGTAAACCAACATCTTGTTAAGTGTTCTTAGGTATGGTCTCAAATACCCCTTACATCAAAGTGGCAATATTCTTTTTTAGGGGTGAACACGAGTAAAAAAAAGAAAGAAAAAAAAAAGGGTTTTCTTTTGTAAATGAATTATTTGAAAAGTAGTTGTACTATTTAACACAAATGTCTAGAATAAACAGATTCATATCTTTCACTTGTTTTAATAGTTATGTTTGATACCCAGGCAATACTGCTTGTAATTATAATAAAGTGAACGACCACAGTCGAAGGCTGCCCAAAGGCCCCTTTTCAGTCATCTACTACACCAAGTTGTAGAGGGGGTTCTTTTGCAAGGATTACTCCACTCACCATTGATCACCTTCTTATAATATTGAGTATTTAGTAAGGAGGCATAAAGTACTATTTTGTTAAAGTCTTTAGTATAACTTGAATGAGGATCGAACCCTGGTCTCTGTCAGTCTGTTAGTGAACATTTTAACATTGTGCCAACCGAATAGGTAATCTAAGAAATATTGTCAAACAGCATCTTGTTTCACTGTTTTAAGGGGAAAATGTTTCTTTAAAGAATATTTGAGGCAGAGCAGAAGCTGTGAATAGTTTGTAACCTCTAATTAACCGACTTCAAATGAGTTGATTACATTTCCTTGATATTTTGAAGCCTTTGTTTATGGCAGTTCCTTTTTTCTTTTTAGCAGCTTATTTTTTTTTTTCTTACTTGGTTGTTGCAAACTAATCGGTGATTGGCTAATCACATGCGTGTTGTACTCCGCTCACATTTTAGATACTAGTCTTATAAGATTTAGAAATAATATTTCTTGTTTTTTTGGCTAGGAGCCTTGTGCCTAATTTGTTTGAAATATGAATTTTATATTTTCTGCACATAATACAGTGTAGTATCTGTTCTGATACTATACTTCATCTTTTGTCCTCAATCATTTGGACAGAAATCCTAGACTAAGGCAGTTTTTATTTTTGTCCCTTTTTTGATGGCTGGTTTTTCCTCCATATTAGAAACCGACTTTTTATAATTTTTTTTTATTTCTGCCCACGTGGAGAAGCAAGTAAATAGATACTGTATATGTACTCAGATGAAAAACTTGTACAATCTCAAGACAGGCCTCAATATATCTCTAATATATAAAAGGCTATATGTCTGCATGCATGTCTCTTTTTCTAACTATCTTTTCCGAAACTAAAAGTCACAGAGCAGCACTAGATATCTCAAATGATTGGATTTTTTTTATAGACCATTCTTTTATGGGTCTTTAGCTGGTTAAAATAGTTTTTAAGGCATCAGAAATAGGTCCAAATTAAAAAATCGTTATACATTTTGTACATTCATGACCATCTTTTGGCGGTTGAAGGTATAATCCACAATATGGGGTGTACTAATGTTAGATATTGGTAGGGCAATGTTGAAAGATGTGCTAGTCAATGATTATTATGATCGTTATAATATTTGTGAAAATCGAATGTTATAGCAAAATAAATATTTACATATAAAATTATTTATGTTAATGTTTTAATAAAAAAGAATGTCAGAACACAAACAATAATTTAAAAATAGGTTGATCTCTAGAGTCTGACATAGTCTTAAGTAGAGGTCACTTAATCTGGCATGGACTTAGAGTAGAGTTTGAAAAAGACATGATTTTTTAGTTAAGATTGGAAGTGAGAGAGAGCAGGGAGTCAGTCAAGAGAGGGAGAAAGACGGTGATGGCTCCCAGTGGAAGGAATCATAATGCGTTAGTCTAGGATCAGAGTTGCAGCTTCCAATGAGGAAACATCGGTAAATAAAGTTGCTAAAAAGACAACCCAAGATTCGTTGATTCATTGAGATGAATCTTATTTGCAGCTTTTCCGAGGATCTATCAATCAAGATCAACGCCAGACCAGATAGGTTTCTCTGATTGGCCCGATGTTACAACCCCAGAGAACTGTTATTTGTCCCTTTCTGTTGTAAATGTTACATGCTTGTTGTTAAACTGTATCTGTTAATATATCAACACTGTTGTAAGTGTTATGCAGGCATCAATGAACAAAAGAAAAACTAGATAGACAAACACACATATATACACACGTCATATAAATGACTGACACGTATATACAAGCGTATATACACGCTGTATACACACATTCATTAAAAGAACATTTTATAGCACTAGACGATGCACGAGTTTAGACACATGTACATAATATATACTCCCTAGTATACAACACTAAAAATACAATTAAGAATTACTTAAGACTTATATTCTGTCAAATTTCACGGTGCATGGATAAAAGTGCTAAGTGATATTCTTCTTGGGGTTAAAGGTTTAATCTGCGATATGGGCGATACTAAGAATACAATTACAAATTACTTAGGACTTCTATCAGGTTATATTTGACAGAATGAGGACAAACCTTAACCCGTGGATTAAATAAATGGTTCCATACGAAATTCCATACAAATTCATAATTCTAACAAGACTCACTTGAATAAAGTCGAAGGTCATATGGGTTGATATATTGTGAGAATAACATCCAAACTGCAAACAGTAGTTCAAATAATCCAAGTAATACAAATTAGTAATCATCAAAAAATATTTTTGCTTGTTTTCCTTAAGTATTATAAGATCACACCTTTTGCTCCCATTAAAGGGTCCAATAATAATAGGTTTCCATCACCTTTGTATATACTTGCATGGTTGGTGGATGGAGATTCAGATAATTAAAGTAATTATCCTACATGTTAGATTCTGATAACCGGCTCAGTCGGCCGAGCTTAGATAATTAGCAACAGATTAGAGCCTTTCGCATTGAGAGGAATATTTTCCCCAAGAACACAGACTGCCTGGGTTGCTAACGCTGATAAATTTAAATTTCAAATTGATACAATCTATAAAAAAATTATCAAGGTTTAATTAAGTGAATAGGGACAGTAAAAGAAGAACCGTTTGTCTCTGTAAATTGAATAATGGGGTTTGATTTGAATTTTGCAGAATTAACAGAACACTCTCCAGAAAAACAATATAAACATCAGAAATATATATGAAAAAAAAAAAAAAAAAAAATATGCGTCCATTAAATTGAAGCAAAAATGCTATTTACAACTTGTGCATGGCTTAGTGAGCCTCTCATACATAGTATTTTCAAAACCATCCACATCTATTTCAAACTTTAATAATATAGATGGAGAGACCAGCTTCTTGGAGAAGCTTGACTTATGTATATAATTCATAGAGCTTCACACGTTTGAGAATAAAATTGTCACTAGTCAGTCTTGAGCCAGTCTGTTATATCGGTATCAACTTTTATCTAGTTGGCTCATCTCTTTGGGATCCGTGATTTTTCTTTAATGAAATTAAAGAAAGGAGAGTAGAAAGTTAATCTTAGTTTTACTTTCAGCATCCTCATAACTTAAATTTTGTCCTTTAGTCCTCACATTCCATAAATGATGCTTCTCACCAAGGGGGAAAGAATTGCTCTATCTTAATATTCTCATTGGCTAATTTTTAACATTAAAGTATTTTTTCTTAGCTCTTTACATCAAGTGGCCTTGTGCTTTGTCTGGAGTGATTTCTTTACAGTCAAGTAGCCAGAAAACATTCAAACAATGTTGATGCATTCGTTAATGTTAAGCTTCGTTCGGATTTCTTTCCTTTTTTTTTTCATTCCAACAATGGTTCTTAAACACTTCTTTAAACAGTCAGATAGCAAGCAACATCTCCAAACTTTTATTTAAACAACGTTGTTGATATCTCTGTTCATGTCTAGTTTCTTTCTTATATCTTTTTTTTTTTATCTTGCAGTGTTATTCCAAGGCTAGTTCTTAAACTTCTTATTTCAAAGTTATTAAGCTTCCTTTAATGTTCTGTCAGTCTAGTCCATGTTTTACTTGCATAGACAACAATAGGATCTTTTATTGCATTGTCAAGTTTGTACTTTTGCACTTTATGCTCTGGATTTTCGTAAATGTTGCTAGGGCTTAACCACCAGCTGACGTAAACCGCTAGAATATGCTGAACGTTGATTAAATTCTTAAAAAAAAAAAAAATAATCCTTAAAATTCTCTTGAAAAGAAAAAAAAATGTTTCTATTTATTTAAAACAACTTGTTTTAAGAAATAAAAACATTTTATCATAAAACTTACGGCAGGTTCTTGTTATATTTTATTTTCATTTTCTTTTTTTTTTTGTCATTTTAATTTATATCAAATAAATGTTTTTATTATTATTATTATTATTTTATTTTTATTTCCTAGCGCTTTTAATTTTGATCTGTGCTCGGCATATTATGGTGGTTCACGTCAGCTGCAGGTTGAGCCCAAGCCAACATCACGGAAATCCTGTGCACTAAATGCAAAAGTACCACAAAGTCTTAACTTAAAGTGTTGATGTGTGCTTCCTACTCCATACCTGTTTCTTTCAGCCATCCAAATACAGAAAATTGCCATTCCTATTCTTTTTTTTAATGCCAGATGAGGAGCCAAGAACCACTTGCTGAGGCAAGAAACACCGTCTTCCCCCCCCCCCTGACTGATTTCTTGTCTAGAAATATCTCCAGAAGAGGAAATGATTTAGCATTCATTTCCATCTGACATTTGTCGCAATATGTTTCGATCTCAAAAGTTAAGAGTTTCAACTTATCAAAGACAACATCAATGAATGTGATGTCATCAGCATAACGAGAAGCAAGGTCGTGTATATAATCAGATGCATCTATTCAATCTGCATGTGAAAAAACAGACCGACTGACAAAGCCTCTTTATAGAGTGATTCAACAGAACAGAATTAGAATGCAACTTTTAAAAAAGATGGTGCAAGCATCAATTCATCATCTCTAAAATTCTGATAGGACTTGAATTATTCTTCAAAATTGTATAGCTTATATGTTCCATTGGAAATTTGCAAAATGACATCATATCGCATATCACTTGAAAGATATCAATGAATGATTGTTTAATTTAATGCTTTGTCATTCTTTTTTTTTTTTTTTTTTTTACAATTGCTTTATTTTTAGCTGTTAATAATCACTTATCCGCAGTTGCTTTAACAGCTTAACAACTTAAGTGTGTTATATTTCGTCAGGTCATTGTTATGATTCTTAATAGAATAATTACTTAGATTTTTTTTTTTTTTGTGTGTGTGTGTGTGTATATATATATATATATATATATATATATATATATATATATACACACACACACACACACACAAATAAATCACATTACTTAATATTGAATTAGCTCTAGGACATTAACTATCGAGCTTATTATATATCTAAATTACAACGAGCACTTTCTATTTCCTGTATTTTAATTAAACTAGTAATTTCACTGTTACATTAAAATACACTCAGCTCTTTAGACTATTGTTCTAATCTCCTTTAAATTATATATATATATATATATATATATATATATATATATATATATATATATATATATTATACTAGTGAGAGCACCCAGCCTTGCCGAGTCGTAAAATATACTTAAATATATTTTAATTAATTCAAATTTCATATTTATTATTACAGGGCCAATTTTTTATTGAATATTACATTGTACCTAATATATAGCAGTGATTTCAAAAAATTTACTTGGGTGCCATCAGCTATAATCGGAACTAAAGCATTTAGTGCTCCAGACATGTCTCCTACAAATCTAAGAGATATATAAGAAAGATTTAATATTAAACGACTTGGAAAATTGAATTTGAGCATGCGCAGAACGGAGTAAAAATCTCGGCAAATTAAAATGAGCAGTTTACACTTCAACTTGCTGGTATATGTATTCATCCATCCAAACAAAGATTTGACTCGTAAACCATCCTTGGTATAAGAATACCATTCCCTGTTAATTTCAGTGTTATGCAATCAGTAGTTTAAGAGTTTATTGCTTAAATATTTAGAGACAGACACACCCACATCTACTGTTTTATTTATACGCGTAGATAACTTAAAAAAAATATTTTAAATTTTACATTTTTTTATCTATTTTTTGATTTGGAATTACTTTATTATTATTTAAATGAATTTAATGCAAAGGTGTGATGGCAGCTAAAAAATAAAAATGATTCCAGCGTTTGTTATAAAAGATAAAACTGACTCTCCACTTTATTAGCACTTTTTCTCATTTCCTGGAGGCTGATTGCTTTCGTTTCACATTCAGAACCTTCTAGATATATCATTCCAGTTTATTTCCCGGAGATTCCTTTATCAGGGATTGACCTTATGATCTCTATGTAAAATTGAATCTAACTTTGTGGATATGTATGTTTAATTAGAATTTCAGAAAAACAAACTCCTATTTTATTTATTGAGAAGATCGGTTTCGCATGATGTTAGAATATCTGAGGATTTTATGTTTCCAAAACGAATTTTTTGGTTTAAATCACCGATTCTAGGACGGTTGTCATCTACGGCTGGAGAGGCATTCCTTCCCCAATGTTCAATGTTACAGTGACAATGAAGATGTAGAGCATAGATTTGACATCAGTTTCCTTCTCCTAGATGAAGGACCCGACAAGATCTATAGGTCTGTCTCATCAAGTGAGGTAATCCTGCGCCTGGATGCTGTACCGTCATCATCAAGTGGTGTCCTATCTGGTACAGGTATTGACAGCTATGGCTCTCCATCTGTCTCTCTTCTTCGAGACATTCACAAATTCATTGCTGCTCGTCATTTTTGATGTTGCCCAGGTCTTCAAACTGTCAACGTATGTTTCTTGCTGTCATTCTTTGCTTCTTCTACCCACAATCTTTCCCATCAATCTAACTAATCTGGTCTATTACGTTTTTTCTGTAGACGTGGCCTATGAATCTCATTTGCCTTTTTCGTACTGTTCTTATTAGAGATTTTTCTGTGTTTACCATTTCTAATACCTCTTGATGTGTTTTTTTTCTGTCCAGGATATCGTGAAAATTCTCCTTAGGAATCAAGTTTCAGTTGCTTCTAGTCTCTTCCTTGTGCTGTTGGTGATTGTCCAGCACTCACAACTGTATAAAAGAACAGACTCTGTATACGTTTGGAGTTTTCTGAATTTGGTGTCTATTTTAACGATTCTGTTGGTCAGAATTTATGAGTTTCTTGAAGGCTACTTTGGCTGCCTCACTTGATAAAAAAAAAAAAAAAAAAAAAAAAAAAAAATTTAATCTATAGCTGGAGGAGGGATGTCTTCATACCTTTCTTCAAGAGTGTTAGTGAAACTGATGAAGTTGTCTGCTTCTCGTACAGTTTTAATTATCAAGTTAAATGTCAAAGTTTAAAATAAAAATTTTTTTTGCATTTTTAATTCCATTCAAACTTTTTTTTTTTTAATTATTTTTGGTTACCCATTAGTATCCATCTATTTATTTCATTCTTTATTGTCAAAACAAAATCTAAGACTGTTTACATCTATTACTTTTCTATAATATTAGTCACATTTTTAACTTTAAGAAAAATACTGAAAATATTACACTAAGGGTTGTATTAAAAATAAAATATCAACCATTCCAGGGAGGGAATATTATTTTGATATAAAGTTTACAATATAAAAATATCATTGCCATTTTTTTCAAATTTTAAAATCTTGAGTTCAGCTTATTTGATTTGCAACAAATTATGATAAATTTCTAAAATCTTAACATTTTTTTTCAGAAATCTAAAGTGATCATTTAAAGTAAAATTATTCTTTGAAGAAATTATCCCAATCCATTTTTTTTTTTTTTGTAAATTTTATCAAATATTTAACCAAATAAATGTATTGGCCATAGTCGAGAGCAATCCAAACACTCCCTTTTTGTTTACTCAAATATAGAGTGGATACACCACTCCTTTCCCTGGATTGATCCCCACTTTATAATGCTGAGTTTTTAGCAAAGAAGCATCACATATTTATTTTTTTAATTTTTGGTATGATTCTACCGTGGATTCAAATGAGCCTGTATTATTTCAAAATACCATATATACAGGAAGCATATGTAACACTTGAAAATGTGTGCATTGTGTAAACAAATTGAGCTTAGGCATTTGAACAATGTCAAAAACATTGTTAATTTACTGCCCGTATAACAGCAACCATACATATAGCGCAATGGTTAGAAGTTCTAACTGTCGTTTGGGCAATCAGTTTTCGATCCTGGCTTGAGGTAGTTGCTTGTCTAGCCGCACTGATGAGCTGTGAAACAGCGAAACAGTAATATATATATATATATATATATATATATATATATATATATATATATATATATAAAAAGGGTTTGTGTCAATGACTATAACTTCTGCTCATTTTAATGGACTAAAAAGTTTATAATTCATAAAACTCACGATGTCTATGTGTCTGTGTCTCCATTTTTTCAAAGTGCATCTCCTCTGAGGCACAAGGTTGCAGAGTAATGCAAGGTAAAAAAAAAAAACTGGAACTTAGCAGGCATAAATCAACTTAATGTATGCGCATGCGCAAATATATAATTGTATATTATCGTCAGTTTATTTTTAATAATTTCTTATCCATTTGACGATAGTTCAAATGGTGACGACTTGAGAGCTAAATTTATAGTTTTCGTTTCGATTCTAGCTGATGGCAACCAAGTCTTTTTGTGTGTGAAATCACTACTATATATTAGGAACAATCAAATATATAAAACTCACTGCATGTCTGTCTGCAGTTTTTCAAAGTGCATCTCCTTCAAGTTGCATAAGAATGTTAACTAATTTGCATATTCTTTGAAAAATTAGCTTTAATTACTTTTTTTATGGTTTCTTATTAGATGATTTGTTTCATTCATGCTAAATCCTATTTTGCATAGTTGTATAGAATTTAAGACGAAAACTTCATAGCACATGCATATATATATATATATATATATATATATATATATATAGGAGCAAAATTCAAAAGATAAAAGATTAATAATAAAAAAAAAACTTCAAAGTACAAAAATATAAATATAGATGTGAAGCTGTAAGCATTATCACCTTAACGTCATTAATTCAAAAAGTGAATTAATTTCAAGCTGCAGACATAGGAAAAAATACAAATATAACCAATTCGAAATTACATAATTATTTCCACTATAATATTTTTATCAAAAACTTTTTTACCAATATATATATATATATATATATATATATATATATATATATATATATATATATATATATATATATATATAAAATCATACATCTTTCCAAACCTATTTATTTATCTTTTACCGTTTTTCCTCATTTCAAACTATCTTTCTCTTACACTAAGTAACCTGACCTCCTACTTAAGGCTTCTCTCCTTCCCCTCGTTCTTTAACCTCCCTTCCTTCTAACACTTGTTCTCTGCCCCTGTAATTCCTTTTTTAGAACATACACCAACTAGCATGATCATAAAGCACCCCTCCCCCTACCTTGACATTTTATCTATAAACTTTTACGTTTCTTTAAATTTTCTCTCTTGCCTGTTTTCAAAGATTGAGCTCCCCAGCAAAAATAGATACTTATCCATACTTACCTTTTGCTAATGTTTTTCCTTCTGAGAAGAGCCTTTCTTTGAAACTCCATAGAATAAGGAACCTTTTACCTTTATTTCGTATTCCTGGTTTTGAATAAAATATTGTATATTTAATTCTACAATATCTTGAATTTTTCTACTTGTCAGTGTGTGTGTGCGAAAAGTCTACCAAATTCTTCTCTGAATATTTAATATATAGTAAATATGGCCAAAAAATGGATGAAAAACCAAGTTGTTTTATTTTTTTTAACGAATTAAGATCTATTAAAATTCATTATTCTTGAGCAACTTATTTTTCCAGAAAGATAAAAGCCTGAATTTTATCATATGAAAAGTTGAATAATATAAACCTTTTTCTACTATTTTTAATAGAATTTTAAATTTAAAAAAAAAAAAAAACATTCACCGCCATTTTTGTCTCAATGGATAACACATTTGAATATTTTTTTAAAAAGGTTTTGGAACTAATTAATTTTTTTTTTTATCTAAATAAGATAAATCTTATTGATGGATGATTTGCTATAAGAATATGCAAAAATATTATAACATAAGTACCTGAATTTCAAATAATTCCATCTTTTATCCCTCTCTATAGATTTTTCTTGGCAAAATTTTAAAAAATCCCAAATTCAATGATAGCCTGGAAGAAACTGGTAGCCTTTATAGGACCAAATAAGTTCATTTAGTCCTGTAAATTTCCATGTATTTTTAATGTTTGTTTTGATGACCGAGTGAAGAATCAACTCTATAAGAGTTTAATTCTTTTTTCATAAGCGAGATATATATATATATATATTTTTTTTTTTTGCCTATGTAACCCCTAAAGTTAAGCAACGATGAGGCTGGCCAATACCAGATGGGTGACCATTTTGAGAATACTAGGCGCCATATGAGTTGGACACAACTCCTGCATCTAGTATCAGGCTTGGTCGTCTTGATTGTTTTCCTATCAGGACCAAGTGTTTCTGGACGAGAGTGTAGTTGATGCAAGTCCCCCACACTTTAAACTAAGTCAAACACAACATAGTGGGCTGGCAAGCGGACATATAGATTTTTAGCAACTTCCTCAAATCATTATAAAACCTATATATTTGAATACTCAGAGTCTGAGGTTGCAAAAATGGGATCATTTGTCTTCTAACTCCAATTATTTCTCAAGATATACCCGTTTGAAGTTCGTAAATTTTGAATTTTTGTGAAATTGCAACTACAGTGATTTTACCAAGAAGTAAATTTGGGTGCACCTGAAGAATTGCTCAAAATTTCTTAAAAAGAACGATTTTTATGTTGAATATCAGCTTTCCAACATCCTACCATTGTATACCACCCTATTTGATGTCAAAAATGAACTCAGAGCTAAAAAAAGCATAACCACTTACATTATAGGTATACATAGGTAAATGTCCGCTTGAATCGCCAATTAAGCCCACTGTGCGAAAGTCGCAGCAAAAAGGAAAAGGGGTATTTATTTTTCAAAGATTTAAAAGTAATGTTTTTCATAAAAATAATCCTAATCTGAAAGATAATTATTAACATGTTCAACGAATTTCACACTTCAAAAGATGAAAATTTAAAAACATTCAAAATTCGGATTTTCAACCTTAAAATTTGATATGTGCAGTTTTTTTTTTTTTATCTACAATCCTTACAATCCTCACCCTCTCCACAATACAATATATTTTGTTCAGTTTCGGCTTATTATTTTAAACATATCACAAATAAAGAAGGGGCTATAGGCAATATATATATATATATATATATATATATATATATAATAAATATTGATTATGAAAAAAAAAAGGTACACCATTATAGAGTTCATTCATTTAATAATTGGTAAAAATTTTGTATTGATTAGATTATTACTCGATTTTTGGTAGATTTTTAAAGAGAAACTGTTAAAAAGTACTTACTCCCTCCTCCCGTTCTGGCCGTGCCTAATATAGAGAGTATTTGGACCTGTAGCACACTTTCAGTTTGGTTTTTAGCCGGCAAAAATTGCTGCTAAGGAGTCAAAACTGAAAACAACAGTTGACCTTGACAGAAATAATCAACTAAACCTGTTTGCATGCATAACTCTTAATCATTATTATTTTTTTTTTTTTTAACTATTTGTGTATGGGTGTGTCTCAGAGGCTAAGGTATTTGGCTAGAGTGTTGTAGGTTTGTTTCAATTTTAGCAGATAGCACCCAAGTTATTATTTTATTTTTTTAAATCACTATATATTAGGTACAATATAATCAATAGTTTTGGCTCTATGAAATCTCATTAAGTTAAAATATCATATTTAAGCTCTTTTATGACCAGGCAAGGTTGGGCAGCCTGCTAGTATATATACAGGGTGTTCAAAATAAATTTCAGTATTTTCCGAGATGTTGGCATTTAAAATAATGTCAAATTTTTTGGGATCCCTTTATATCTATCTATCTCACTCTTGAGTACATTAGTTTTTATAACCAGTTCCAAATATAGTTAAAATCATTTTTTAGGTACAAACTTAAAACCCTATATTCCACCCCCCATTAATGAAGCAGGTGAGGCATCTGATATGTTATTCATTTTATGGTGTTTATAACAAATTTTTGGCTTGACTGCAAATTCGTTCTGACAGGGCTTAAACTCTAAAATGAGCACACCTTCAGTCTCTACTATTTTCCCTTCCAATTCTCTCTCTCTTTTTTTTTTTTTTTTTTGATTACAGATAACCAGAATACCCAGTGACCCATTTGGGTCACATACTGTGAAAAAATGTTAAAGTTATCTCTATATATAAATTTATAGTCCATATTCACAAAATTACAGGATTTTAAAAATAAACCCCTTCTCCAACCACACACACACATACACACACACATACACACATATATATTCTTACACTACATTTATATGGTCAGTACTAAAATAGGTGACCATTTGGGAATTCCAGGTGCTGTATGTGCTCTCAGTTTATTTCGGCATTGTTTCCAGTCATCATGGACTTCTCTTTGCCACTGGACTTAAGCAGTGCCGACTCGAGAGGTGTGGTTGGAGATTGTGCAACCCTTGCCTCACAATATCACATGTGTAGCTATCATTATCGGGGGGGTATCCATTGTCTTTTGAGACTTAAAGGAGATTTCCATTTATGTTTGAATATATTATCAGAAATTAAAAAATAAGAAATGTTATGAGAGATTCAGAGATTGAAACAGGAATGCACAGGTGTCTTCATTAAATGCTACATTCATCTGAATAGACCGTAATCAGATGGAGCAATGTTTGGACTAGGATGGACGTTGCACAACTGTTACACCATCCCATTATTCAATCCTATTGCTGGTCTATCGGCTGTATGTGGGTTTGCATAAGTTATAGGTTGTCTGTCTGTTCAATTTCCTACGATTTGTAAGATAGACCTTGCTACCCGACCCCCAAGCATATTCATTCTGAAACACATTACCAAGAATAATTAAATAAATATATTGCGTTTTAATCAAAGGCGTGCACTTATGAAGAGAATGTCTTTTTTTCCGTGCTGTTGTGTCGACATTATGTAAACTGCGGGAATATGATGAAACGCTCAATGTAACGGACGACAGTTAAATAAATCGGAAGAAAATATTAGTTTTAATTGTGTAAAAATTTGGATCAAGTAAAGATTAGATATCCCGTAGCAGAAGACAGAGATTGGCGAACATTTCAAGTGACACCGGTTGTTCGACCTTGACATTGCCGGTGGTTGTTTGTAAACATGTCAAATAGCAGACATGGTCGAATGTTCGTGAGCAAGATTTTTTAAATATATTTACAAAACATTTTTGTTCTGTTGATTTTAAATAGTTTTTAAAAATTACTCTTGGCATCTTTTTTATTTAACTCCAATTTTTATATGCATCGAATTGTTAGATTTTTAAATTTAGCTGATAAGAAAAAAAAATGTTTTAAAGTAATTTTAATTGTTACACCTCGCAATAAATAAATAAAAAATCCATCTTTTTTGTTGTTTCTTTTTAATTTATTTAAATATTCAACTGACAATTTGATGCTTCTTCATTATTTAAGTAAAAATCAAAATATTAAATTTTAAGTAAAACCAATATCTACTTAATTGTCATGTTACAGTAATGAACATATGCAAAAAAAAAAAAAAAAAAAAAAAAAAAAAACCGATAAGGTAGAAAATGTGAAAATTGAGTTTTGCTAAAAAATTGGCTGGTGAACAAGATAGGTAATTCTTTTCTTAAAACTTTTGAAAGTCTTACACTAATTTACCAAAACTCAATTTTTGCTAATTATCTCTAGAAACTGTTTTCATTAATAATTTTCTACCTTATCGTTTTTCATAATTTTTTGATATGTTCAATACTGTGGCAATCAAGTAGATACCATTGGTTTATATGTTAAAATCAATCATGTCAGAATCGATTTATTTTATCAACAACAGTTAAAGTAACACGGGTGCAAAACAAAAAAAGTCGCTAACCCAATAAGTCCCACATGTAATGTTATGACCTTTTAGGCTGTGATCATAGTATCCGTTAATTGTGGCGGGGTCAAGGGTCAAAACATTATTATTATTGTATTATTATTAATTGACTTGAGCGACGGATGGTCGCTGGATCAGTTATTATGATTAGAAGAATAAACAATTAAATTGCGAAAGAAATGATTGACGTGTGAATCGCAAAAGGAATGTAAAAATAGAAAATATATGTAAACATTATTTTGGGGTTTTGAATAAACAAATAACTAGTTGTGGACATTAGGTTGGTTTGAGACACGTAATTAGGTGACATAAGAGAACGTGATGTAGTTAGTTTTGGAGAGATTCAGAGTTGAGAATTGACCACCAGAGCAGACAGACATCTAGACAGGGGTGGACAGACAGCTAGGGAGCGAGCTGTAAGAATAGAACATGTAGACGAACTGCAGATCCTGTGAAAACCATTTGAGACAACTGTAATAAATTTATATTATAAAAATATAAAGAGTTGTTTTATAGTTTCACAAATAAGAACAGAGGTCTCAATTGGATGGTGCTGATTGCTTCATGGTTCATCATGGAGCAGCGGAAAGATACAGAAGAACTCTTCAAGAAAAAAAAGGTATGAAGCATATATTATTCTTCTTACATATGAACTGTAAAAATATCCCGTGTGATAAGTCTGATACAACTTGATTCAGTTTACACGTCAATATCATGTCCTTCTAGCTAAACAACATACATACGATTTATACGTTTATTATCTGTGTTAAAAGAACTATCTTACATCCACTAGATAACACATGATACGTTTTAATATATCATCTATTCAAATATAAATCAATATACAACACCACACTGTAGTATCCCTGTTATTTTATATGTACTTTCACAGCATGTGGTTTGGTGAACTTCCTGCAATTATACCCTTTCAGTGTAAATATGTTCAATCAACCTGACTAGCAGCAGAATATCATCCCTCCACAATAGAGATCCTCAGATGCAGGATAACTTTCTACTCTAAAAACTTCTTTCCTCAGACTGATTACCTCTGGAGTTCCTTCCCTTCTCCAAGTCTTTCTGACTACAAAAACATGCAAAAATGTAAATGTAATGTGAACAAACATCTTGTTGCACAAGTCCCCATCTTAGTGGCAATATGCCATGTCTGGCCTGAACAAAAGTAAAAATTATTTTCATATATTTTTATTTTATTAGTTATATTTATTATTTATATTTTATATTTATGGATATAGAACAGCCAGATGTGTTTAAAACTATTTACTTGCCTCTCCACAAGGGCAGAGTTAGACACAAAACCTATTTTTAATGTGGGAGAAATTCAACCGCTTTTAAAATGGCACTCTGGATTGGGACAAAAATAAAGAATTGCCTCAATCTAAAATTTGTTCTTCACTGACCAAAGATTGAAAGATAAAATGTAGTATCAGAACAGGTATAACACTTTGCTCCTAGGCAAAAGTCTCTAATATATTTAGAAGAAAAAAATGATAAATAAAATAAATGCTATTTTCTACCAAGTTACATGCATTATAGTAGAAACTAGATTTCGTTTTCTAAATTCCTGCACAATTTGGAAAGCAAAATTTCCACTGAATTTCATCTCTGTATTCAGTCAATATTTAGAGCCGCATACTATTTAGTAAACTTTACAATTATATGGGAGGGGGAGATGAGCTCCTCCTATCCCCCCCCCCCACACACACTAGGAGATCGTTCACAGCAACAGTTTATCGCATAACTAAATCAATTTTCTCAGATCAAGATCGCAGCGAGGAGATATTTTTCAATCATGCTCCAAATCCCACCACTACCACCATCAACACTGCCTCGTGCCATTCACCACTTACACCAAACCATTAGTGTAGCTTCCCTTGCCTAAATGTTAGAACTCCCACCCATCCTTTCTGCCACTTCCGCGATTGACTAGCCCTGAATTATTACACTTGGAACATTAGAATGACTAAGGCTGGTAAATTTGCTTTGCTACTAAGGGAGGGACAAAGAGCTGTTCAATATGGATTTATGGGAGTGCAGTACAGAGAATAAGGCGGATTGATGCAAACCCACGAGTCAGCCTGAGAGAAGAGACCCGGGAGGCAGAAGAGGTTATCTTTAAACATCATAACAGATGAAGATTAGGTTTATATATTTTATATACAAGACATACATTTATGCAGGGAAAAGAGGTTGGCAGACATGCACTGAAGTAAAAGAGACAAAAATATAAACAGCTACTCTCAAAAATGATTCGAAAGAGACTGATAGGCACATTTACAAAAAAAATTTTGTTGTCATTTCACATCAAACAAGGCACAGAGCCACTTAGTCATGAGGGGGTACTATTTGGAGCCAGATTTGTAGGGATACTATTTAGTGAGTTGGGCAGCGAGATGTCTGTTCACATTACATTTTAATTTCTGTATATCAGTAAAGTCCAGGAAGCAGGGAGGGAATTACAAAGTGCAACAGCGAAAAAACTATTTGAGTAAAAGGCTTTTCGGCATCTAGGGATCTCTACAGTATAGAGGTGAGATTTTGCTGCTTGTTGGATTTGTTGAGAATATTGTCGTTGAAGGGGTACTAGTGCGTGGAGTTTGTCAGAGCACTTGCCATTGAAATACTTGTGAATCAGACAATGCAGCATTACAAGCGTATGCTGTATTTTAGTGGACATCAGCAATATTACATACCTAATGTGCTTCAACAAGTCATATCTTTTTTATTTGTGGGTCAATTTTTAGAAGAATTACATTGCTGGAAAGAGAATAGAATAAGCTTTCCAATGATGTCAATTTATTTTTCTTTTATGCGTTTAATATTTTTATGCTCAAAGTTAAAAATGAAAAAACGGTAAAAAATGATAACAGCACAAAGGGAAAGTGTTTTTTCAATGTTTACATTTCATACGTTATGTTTGGATACATATGCATAGGGTCAAATTTGATTGGATATGGCTGAAATTTATTTGCTATATAAACAAAGAAGTCCATTTCTACTGGTCTTTGATTTTGATTTTTACGACCACAGGAAGCAAAGTTACGGCCAAGCAAAGTTGACGAAGAATATTTCAAAATTGATGTGATAAATCGGTATATATCATCCATTTTCATATAGATAATAGTTTCGGAATTATTTTCATGTATAATATGTAAATATTTGATAATAATTGTGCAGAAACTTCTTTAAACCGTTATCTTTTACAGAAATTCAAATCCGTTTAATGAGGAATCGCTACCAAGGCCACTTCGTTTGTATTCTCTTAAATAAAAAAAAAAAATGTTTTTTCTGGTTTCAAAACGAAAGCAGAAAAATCAACTCCATTTTTATTTTGAGTTTGTCAATTAAAAAAGAATTATTTTCAAGTTTTTCAAATTTGATTTCCAAACAATACTATTTTAAAGCGTTAAAAACAAACGCTTTTAGTACACATGCACTAAAAGCGTTAAAAAACAAAATGTACTAAGTACATGCGTTTCTCTTATTGTATTTATATTTCTTACTTGTACTTAAGGTAGAATAGTGTTTTTTAGTGGTAAAAAAACTAAAAACAAATATATAACAAATAAAAGGTACTTGTGCACTTATGCTACCATGCTGAGGGGAAGGAAGGGTGTTTTGTTAACTATTCTGTACTTTAACTAACAATTAAATATATCGTGAAACTTGAATTTATTTTTAACTCATTGTCAAGACCATTTTTCGAATCTGTAAAATAAACCCATTTTTTTTCAACTGAGGATATCTAAATAATAATAATAATAATAATTAGGCGGTTCGATAAAGAATTTCATTGATGCATTTTGTAAATTTTTAATTTTTACCTTTTTGCCACCTTAATATTTTTCTTTAAAATAACTACCTTTTAAGGTTTTCAGGTATACTAAAAAACGAATATACTATTTAAATTTTCCGCAAATAAGTAGCTTTCCGGATATTAAGCAATGTCATTTCTTATGTTATTGCTGGTGGCCATCTTGGTACGTGTTTGTGCATAATTTCTCGGGTTATGTTTGCACGCTCGCACGTACCAAGATGACCACCAGCGATAACATAAGAAATGACTTGCCTAATATCCGGAAAACTACTTAT
The DNA here is from genome assembly GCF_053919585.1 of Euprymna scolopes. NCBI lineage: Eukaryota > Metazoa > Mollusca > Cephalopoda > Sepiida > Sepiolidae > Euprymna > Euprymna scolopes. The sequence goes on from NC_136483.1 coordinate 191,264,387, forward strand.
TTGCAGAAAATTTAAATGTGATATTCGTTTTCAACATACCTTAAACTTATAAAAGAATTCATTTTAAATGTTAAAGTGGAAACAAAGTAAAAAATTACCGTTTCATTTTTTTGTTTACATAGTTGAATTTTCAATAAAACAACAGAATACAAATGACAAAAAATACCATCAACTGGTGAATATATAGTTGTTGCTTATCAGGATTTCTGATATCCCGGCACTGTGAAAGCTACATTGAGGATTCATGCAGAGTACGATTTATGGTTGCATTTATTTCTGAGATTAATTCATATCTACTCAATTTTTTTTTTTTCTTCGAGGGGAGTAGTAAATACCGGCCATGAATGCTCTTTAGGCATTCAATGGCTACACTCCAGAATAAGCTCTCCTTTGGTGAGGAAATTACCGAATTTCTTGAAATGTTGAGGTCCATAATTTAGCCCACTTTTTCTAAAGAAAAATGTCTAGGGAAAAGCATAAATTTTGGCACTTAAAATTCTCATAACTTTTGAACTACTGATGGTATTTGCATAATTCAAACGGTTTTAAGCATCTTTTATAAGATGCTTAAAACCGTTTGAATTATGCAAATACCATCAGTAGTTCAAAAGTTATGAGAATTTTAAGTGCCAAAATTTATGCTTTTCCCTAGACATTTTTCTTTAGAAAAAGTGGGCTAAATTATGGACCTCAACATTTCAAGAAAATAGCTCTTTGCATGCAAGTTGATAAAATTATCTAAAAAGAAAAAAAATCAACTTATAATGCTAAATAATGTCATGTCTTGGTGATGGGACAGAAGTTGGAGTTTAGTTGATAGTTCAGGACGTATTAGGTTGGTAATTCGTTTTTTTTTGTTTTTTTTTAAAACCCTGTATAGGAACGAGTGGCAGATTCACCAGAGAAATGAAAACTCAAAGAAATACATGAACTATTGTAAGCAAGAAATGTGGAAGAAGAACAGTCATGCTTTGGACCAGAAGAAATATTTTCGAAAATAAATATGCAAAAATGTATACACAATTTTCAAAGAGTGCAAATGGTGGACGACACCTTCACAAGTACAAGTATGGCACTATATCATAGTGCCATGGTTTTGGTAGTTGCATATGCACCCTCCCCCCTGCATGACCAGGTGGTGATTTGGTCATAGACGGAGAAATACACAGAAATGCAGCCCATAATTCCCTTTCTTCTATTGACCTCTTCTGTCTGGACCGTCATGAGGTGAACACGCATATTTCTGTCTCTCCATGAATGAGATGGGGGGCATCCCCTTCCTTCAACACTAGTTAAGGTAGGTTAGTCAGTTTTGAAGAGTCTATTGTCTAGTTTTAATTGTAAAAATTAATTATAATTTGTATATTGTATTGTAATATATATTTTTGTAAAATAAATAGTTAAGATTATATAATATATATTACAATTGTGTCGCGTGTCATTTTTTTGTGTCTGCCATAAACGTTTCAAGTCGAATGAGGCGGCCCTGAAGATGAAGGAAGAAGATTCCAGCCAGAATGCTACCAGAGTGATGTTGAGAGAATGAAGGAACCTTACATCCAACATCTCAGGTACACTCTTCCTCTTGATACTCAGTCCCTATTGACTGGCCCATCTTCACATCATCATGGGACCGTTTCTGAGACATTTAGCTTAACTCGTGTGTCGGTCACACACCAGTGACTGGCTGATCGTGTTATACAAGAGCGAAGACAGCATAAGCAAAGTTTTGTGAACTGTTGCCTCTGATAGCATCACAAGCTGCCCCCCCCCGCTCTACATCCGGACTAAGTTATATAGCAGCTGTGTCAGAAAGCATCATATACGGTAGTGATTATTTTTTTATCGGACAGGCTACAAGAGGCATAACATGATTTGCAACATAAAATTTGATCAAACCTAATAGACTGGATAGATGAGAGGATTTGCTGAAAGCACTACATTTGCCCAGAATAGAAATTAGCCCAAGGATGAATTGGTTATGCCGGTATAATTATGTGGATGGTTCATCCTACCAGATAAATCATTGCAAAAGTATGGATGTTTTTACTTACAGAAAGGTTGGCCAGCCAAGGAAAACTTAGAAGTATTAGAGAAGACAGTAAAAGAGTAGAATTTGATAAAAGTTGATCACCTTAACTGTGAGAATTGGATAGCAAGTTTGCAAAATATAAAAGTCTGATCCCTAAACAATAGAAAAGTGATGTTAAATGAATACAAGATGGAAAATATGAGAAAGACGATTCACTGAAAAAAGAATGAATTAAAGAGCTGCAAAAATAATATCTAAAACAGTGCTCAAAATAATAAAGCTAACAAAAATTTGAATCAAAGAAAAATTTACAACAAATTCTATCAAAACTTGATCTTGTTAAGTAACTTCTTTGATTATACTTGTGCCATAAACTTCAACTCATTTTATTCAAATTGAGCATTTTTAAATATTCAATCTAGGATTAAGCCAGCATATTTTTTAAAGCATCCTGCATTCATTTAAAAATTTTAAAACGTTTTGAAACGACGATATGGGAAGACCGGGAAGGGGGGGGGGAGAAAAAAAAAAAGCCGTTTGGAATGCTCTGCCTCCAACATGGCTTGAATGCCAAGAAAACTTGTCATGTATTAGTTTCAACATAAAACAAAAAAAACTAATTTAAAAAAAAAGAAAAAAAGTTTAAAGAGTTTTCTTACCTTTATGTTGAAAGAACTATTTGTGTCTTGTGTATATCTACACTTGCTGCTGCAAACTCCTTGAAAAACGTATGTATCCTTATTGAGGAACGAGGCATTTCACATGCCTGCAAAAAAAAAAAAAAAAAAAAAAAAATGTACATTTTATTATTGCTCATAGTATTTAATACAAGAAATGAACGAAAGAGGTGTTATCTGACCGAACTGAAGCGGCACTAAGGTTGAACCACCTTCCTCCAAAGGAGGAAGTTTCATTGAAGTATGAAATTCACAAGCGGTTCTCAGTCGCATATATAGTATATTCTTGTTAGGAAAAATGACGTTAATTTTTCTGCAACACTTGCAGGACGGTATTAACTTTCTGTTAGATATAAAGCATGGTATTCTCAAATGGTCACCCATCTGGTACTGACCAGGCTCAATGTTGCTCAACTTCAGCGATCTAATGAGAACCAGTCTGTCAACATGATTATGCCATATAACATACATCTATATCAAGTTCCTATTTGTTTTTGCATGAACTTCTACGGCTATGGGGATATGTGCCTGGGAGTGTTCTTAGATAGGTTTTGTATTAGAATGTCTTCAATAAGTATCAAAAATTGGTAATCGAAAAAAGTCTGATTAAAAAAGGAATAGTTAGATTTTGATCAAAGTTAACACTATTATACAGACTAACATTACACATGCATTTGAAGAAATTTTATTACCGTACTAGCAGAATGGCCTGGTGTATAAAAAACAGTAGGGTCTTTGATAAGACAGAGACACATTTGAAATTAATGTTTCTGTTTAAAGCACAATTGAATCATGATACCGGATTTTTGCATTTTAAACTTTAATTTAAGCCATTATGTAAAAATTTTATAAAAACAACAGAAGGTTCTCTACAATGCAATATAGATTACAATGTATTGTGGACTAAATCACTGCAGGGAAGCATGTGAAACTTTCTCTTGGTGCACTCTAGAGCAGGTAATTAATTTGATTGAAAAATAGGTGATTCCACTGATTTCGATGACAATAAAGGTATTGGAAGTGTAGAATATTCATTTATCCTCATTCAATCTTAGGCAACATTAAGTCTCCCTGCTAATTGAATTATAATCTGAGATTTCATGTTTAATTCTATTATATACTAGCCGATAGTTTCACCGGCTCTCAATCACCCAAAGTTTACAACTTGAAATATTTTTGAACATTAATTAAAAATAACCATTTCATTGTGTAAAGTTGAATTAACTTAAAGTAAATTGTATTGATTTTAACATTAGTGCTAGAAACAAGCTCAACTTTTGCACTTATTTAGATCATTATTTGGTTTTAGTATTTAAGGTGCTAGGAGTTTCCCAGATTTCAGGTGAACAACACAAGGCAACGTCTTGCACCTGCTTTCAAGTTACTTCATATGCATTTAAATGAGAACTTTCTTGGTATACCATGCAGCTTCGTGCCTAGGTTATTCATGCATCTTATTTAGTTGATGCAAGTGGTGGCACACTATGCATGGTCAAATCATCCGAACACATAAGGCATCCAAAATTGATTTATTGATCAAGCTTCTGACAGAGCACGAAGAGATTCTTCCTTCTAGTTTGCTGCCACATATCCACCTGATCATGGCACGGTAACTATGCTTCAACTATTATAACAAACCTATTTCAAATATAGATGGTGCAGGCAAATGCCTTCAAATCAGTAACGTCTCCTGCTTGACCTCCTTTGAGTGTGAAAGGCAAAGTCAGGACATCATGGCAAATCTTGCAAACACCCTATCAAGTTTAGAGTAGGTACACTTAAATGGGGCGATGTACTGGTTGAAACTTTAACGAGAAGAAAGTGATGTGGTGTTCAAAAGCACAGATGTGCTGGTGGGCTAATGCCAAATCAGGTATGACTCCTGAGAGTCAAATACTTCTACTAGAAATTCTTCTGGGAATAAGGATGGTCAGGATGGTGCTGGTGCGTTACTAGCCGAGTGTTAAGTGGACAAGGATTTAGATATAATATCAGTATGTAAATAATTACAATAAATCTGATTGTAAACATGACATAGCCAATTTCATAGTCTACAATATTTATTACCCCCCCCCTCCCAACACACCCACCGTTTAATTATTAGATTACTTTCTATAAAGAAAATAATCACATTTTTAAATTTTAAATGAATTATTTTGACTCAATTTTTTTGATATTTCAGATAGGATATAGAGTCGGAGCTCAAACACTTAACTCAGATTTTTAAAATTTTAAAAAGGTCCAACTCTCGTAGCAATGAATTTACTCTGACAACTCCAGACATTTCAGAATTTCTACATCGAGTTAATGCTGAAATTTCCTAGTAATGACTTCTTTTTTTTTTTCTAATGTGGCAATATGAATGTTAGTAATGCGTGTCAGATGATGTGGCGGTTGTGGAATCAGTTGATGTGATTAGTGAACAAGTAGACTAGAAATGGGACAGTCATGTTGTGACAAGTCATGTCAAATCTTGATCAATAGTTATCTGACATTTACAGTCTGAGCGAAATTCCATTGGTTGGGCTGTCATGCTAAGTGACCAATTGGGATTATGAGAGAAAAAAATCTAATAAAATAAACAAGAGTTTAAATTTAGACATAAGAGGAACAAAAAGGCAACTTTGTCTCTTAATCGTGGCTGAGTGGCTAAGAGTAAGAAAAATAAAAGGGGGGGGCACATCATTTCTTGTGCATAATATATAATGAAAAACTGATTTGTTGAATGAATCTGACAATCGTTACATTTCCATGAGGACTCATGAGAAGTTTCAATACTGGACTCTTGAGAAATGTGTTATTGATCATGACAAAGTCTTTGGAAAGGTAGCTTATAATTGTTTTAGGAAAGGAACATTGTCTTAGTAGCATTAAATGTGTCCATTTTTTTTTTTTTTCGCCTCATTCTACTACAGAGTGATGACCATTTTCTAGCATGATTTCCATTCTGCAGTGGAAAATTAAGAAGTCCACTGTGAGTCGAGGTAAAACTGATGGGCAAGCAGTTTAGCTCTATTGCCATGGAAGCGACTTTATGGTGGTTGAACAGTGGGGAAATTATCAATTGCTCATTGTTAAACATGATTATAAATTTTCCAGAAATCACAAGTTCCTAATTTCTGCAACACAATGGAATTTACAGTCACCTTAATATACCTACTCTTAGTTGCAATTATTATATATATATAGCGGCTTCTCTGTATTACAAATGATGACTGCCTATTCATTAGCTGACAGTGGAATGCTTGGTGCTTATGTGTATATCTGCTGTAAAAATCCACCTGAACAACTGAGGAGACAAATGCTTCGATGCCTGATTAATTTATTCAGTTATGTCCTTAGTACAATGTTAATCAAGGAGAGAAAAAACTTCACTGCCAAGTGCACCATTGATAATATCTAGTTATTTTGAGAAATGGCGCTTCTGTCTAGGGTTTTTTTTTTTTTTTTTACATAAGCATCACCACATTATCAAGGCCAAGAGGCCACTCAAGGATAAGGGTTAAAGAGTGTACAGTAGAAATTGGACATTATAGTAATCATTAGTAATGAAAATTTGGTAAAGTTGATAACTTATATGGAATGGCTATCAAGAACTTATTTACGTTAGACTTGAACACAACCATATTGTAGTCAGCCGGAAAGCAGGAAAACGGAAGACAATTCCATAGGCATGCAGTTCTAAGAAAAAAGCTTTGTTCATGGAATTTACGTTTAGGTTTAGGCACAGATAAAGAGTGGGGGGAATTATTGATAGTGTTTACAGCTAGACGAGTGTTTCTTGTGAAAGTTTGGCGAGGGGGGACCATAGATTGAAGCTCATTCGAACACTTTCCATGAAAATAACGATACATCAGAGACAAACTCGCAACATCTCTTCTGTGAGATAAAGGTTGTAAGGAAGAGAAAAGGACATCTCCTACGAGGCTACGAAGGGTTGAGGGTTTATGATCTTAACCATTATTGCAAGGTGATCAGCATTCCAGAGTGACTTATGGGCACCTGTAACACAAGACTTGGGCAGTGTTGTTAGGAATAAGTAGAGGAGTGAGGTCTGCTGATCATCATCTAGAAGGCAAGTAGCGAAGGTGATGGGGTGTGTAAGGGACTGAGCAATTGAGAAGATCCACATTATCAGCTGAGTTTGAGAAACCGAACTAATACTTGTGACATTAAAATCCACAAATACATGGATTTGAGCCATAATTTCTGAGGAAAGGAGCATGTCGATACAATTAGAATGCAGTTAAGAGTAGAGGGGAAAGCATCGAGAAAATTTAGCTAATGCTACATTGTATGGTTAATCAAAAACATGAGTAGTTTAGAATATGATGATCAGGCCTAAGTTCACTAGTTATGGGAAGAGTATACAGAATAAATAAGTACTTAGCTTAACATTTTACTGCAATTTCACAGCATTACCGATCCTCAAAAGTTTATCAACCAACTTTTATGGTCTACAATTACTCAAAAAGTAAACCCTAAAAATTAACAGTAATTTATTCATGCTATGTTGCATTTCACACGCATTTTTGTTTGTAATAAATTTTTTTTCTCTCAAAATTATTAAAATCACATGTTACACATACATAGGAATGTAGATATTTTTCATTGAATCTTATTTATTTTTAGTCTTTAGCAAAGAAATGAAAATTTAATGCCCTAATCTTTTTCATAATAAAAACAAAGGTTCAAGATTGTCAGAACACATTTTTTTTTTTGCAATGTCGGTAAACATGTAGCTGATGGCTTTCAAGATGATATTGAGGTTACTGTTCAAGTCTGATTCAAAATCTGAAATCGACAATGAGGGCAATGCATCACTGAAGATATTAAGAATGTATTTCACAATCAATAGAAAAAGTATGCAATCACAGAGGGAAGATATTATTGCTAGTATATATGATTAAACGTCAAGTTTGCTAATGAAGAGCCGATTGTGACAATTTCTTGTTGATGTACACTACTTCCCAAAAGAGGATGTGATGCTTGGAAGGATGGCATCATTACCACAGAACAGCAGAACAGAGTACATGATATCACCCCCCCCCCAAAAAAAAAAAGAGGTAATACCTTGGATGATGGTCTCATGAACTAACCTGCCATTAATTGATCATTGATAGATAACACAATATTCATAGTAATAATCATAGTATAGCTTTGGTTTCAAATAGGCATATACCAAATCTCCATTAATAATAAATATGTACTTTATTTTTAAGAAAATTAATTTGTAAGAAAGTTAATCTGGAACAAAAAAAAATATGCAAATAATTACAAATGAAAGCTTTCTAATTAATGGCTAAAATACAATAAAATTCACCATTTTTAAGCAAAAAAAAAAAAAAAAAAAAAAAAAAAAAATTATTTTGAAAGATAAACATCAGTTTCATTAAAAAAAAAAAAAGTAGCAAATGAAAGCGTTAATAAATTGTGTGAAAAACATTTAAATTAAATTAAAAATTATACACTTCTAGAACTTATTTGTACATTTCTTTTCGATACTCATTTTCTAGAAAGTTCTGTTTTAAGTAAACTATGTAATGAATGCTCGATACAATATGATCCAAAAATTTATTTATATGTTAAACCTCACGAGGGCTGTACGTGACACAAACAGCATATTGTTTAAGGGATAATATAAGTTGAGGGTTTACAGAGTATAAATTCAAAACTATGTCTGAAAATTACTTGTTATATTTCATGCTAAAACCTAACTTTGTGTTTTCTTTTCAAATTTCAATAACTATTTATCAATATACGATCTTTATTGTGAACATTTTTTTTTGGGGGGGATGGTAGTACAATTTGTTAACTTTTTCATAAAAACATTTTAGATAAAAAATTTCTACACCCTAATCAATAAAATTGATAAAAAAATTTTATTTTCATTTTCTAGTAAATATCTTAAAATAAGTGTATATATATATATATGTGTGTATATATATATACTATATGTGTGTGTAACTGTCATATACCATAACAATAAAATATCTACGTCCCTCTATACTAAACCCACTAACAATCATACATTCCTCAATTTCTACAGTGACTACCCGTTAAACCTAAAAAAAAACAAAAAACAAAACTATTATTTACAGTTCTTGCATATGAATAAAGTGCATCTGCTCGGACCCCTATACTACACCATATCACAAGGCTTACATAAGAATTCATTAATAAACAATACCTCATTAAATATATTAAACAAACCATAAAAAAACTAATAAAATTGATAAATTACGTCTCCTTCAATACAACCACCAACAAACATCTCCATGGTTTTTCACCACGGCTAACACGTGCACCAAATGGCAACACACCTTAAAAAAAAACTTACAATCCAAAAAGATAATCGCACCATGAAGTCCATATGTAACCTTCCACCCATTAATACAATCAAGCAACACGAAAACACATCCAATCCATTTATCTATATTTATTTATACATCTTAAGCTTCATATCTCTACTTTATTTTATGTATGTGTATGAATATGAAGTAATATACTTGATAATATGAGTATATGCATATGCACCTATGTGTGTGTATGTAATGTCTACAACGTTGGTTGATCGACTTGTTTCAACTATCATATATATTTACATGTGTATATGTACATGTATGTTATTTATATACACACAGAGTTATATGTAGGCTTTATTAATAAACTGGTTAAAATAATATTTTTATTATTATTTATATGGGTGTGTAATACGTTTTTGTGATGTGTGTGTGTGTGTGTGTATATATATATATATATATATATTTCTGTGTGTAACATACACATACGTATATTTGTAATATATATGAGTATGTGTGCATGTATATGCACATGTGTGTAATATGTGTAATATATACACATGTGATATATGATGTGTGCTTATGAATATATATCTATGGTATTGTGTCTTATACTATTATGTGTATATGTTTGTATAATACATACACATACTGCCATAATCCTAAGAGATGTACTCTTCAAGGCATTACTTCCTCTTCCTTCCTTTGCTAGTTTCTTGAGACGCCTCTACCCTTTGCAAATGAACACATCCAGCGCTTATTTCATCTGTTTTGCTGTTCATTTCTCACTCTAGTTGGGTTTCTCCTTCCTCTACCAGTCTTTATTTTCTTTTGTCAATTCACAAATCACCCTAGTCATATTAACGTATTACCCCCATACTGGGCAATGCATCTTGAATAAATATAAACTCAAGATGGTTTCAATTTAAGAATATTAATGTTTGCATGCAAAATTACCCAATTTGAAATGTAATTAAAACCTGATTATATATATCACCGTTATAAGACCAGACAGATTTTACTTTTCTTGTTGACACCATGCCATGAGAAAGGAAAAAACAAACTTATCCTGATGAAGATGTGAGCTTTAAAAATGTGATTTTTAAACAAATAAAGTTAAAAAAAAAAAAAAAAAAATCTGTGTTTCAAAACTTTCTCTTTCTATAATGTAATTTCAAGGTTATGAAGGTTTTTTTGAAGCATGAAAACGATTCAAATGGCTTCAGCCTTCATTTATTCGTAAAAAAATAAGCAAATTTGTTTTTCAAAATTAAAAATATCTACTTGATCAATTTTCGTGATTTTTGGAATATGCCATCTTCATTCCATGACAAGTAGGTCTATGATAAAAGTTTTTCTTCATTTTTGTTTATTTCCGTAAGTGCCAATCTAAATTAGCATAAAATTTTTTAAAAAATCAAAATAATCTGAAATTATACTAAAATTTTTCTGGTTCTGTTCTAAATTTCAATACAATTACTGATTCCGATTCTTCTGTTTCTAAATATGAAGTTGTTTTTGGAGGAGTTAACATACAAACCATAAATAGATAATGTACATGTAATTTTCAAAAAGTATGGAGAGGATCGATAGATTTTAGTTTCACTAGTTTAAAATCAATGAATATTTATCATTTCATCATTAATACGAACGATAGAAAATTAAGTTTTATCAAAATCCAAACAAATAAAAACTATGAAAAGAATCATTTTTTGCATCGGAAAATAGACAAATTTTTCAGATTCCAAAAATTGCGATTTCTTTTAATTCTTTTCCAGATTCCAATTAATCGTCTCAACACTAAATAAAAGTTGAACCATGTAAATGTCTCCATTCCGTTTGAACTACCATCTAAATACAAGTGTAACACTGATCCTTCACTTATTGGATCACGGGACCACAAATCCTGGTTGCGATATCACACATGTAATCATGTTTTGTCACATGAATACAAAATGTAACAGCCTTTGTCATAGTACCTCGAGTATAAGCATGAGCCCCACAGGCTATTTTTCACAATAGCTATAGGTTACAAATTATGCAACCTCGGTGTGGGATCAATTATAACATTGTCTAGTCTCAGACCTTATAAAATATTCACTGGATGCTGGAACTATGCATATATCAAATTTAGCTCAGAGGTGCACAATTAGGTGCAGACTGCAAGTCTGTGTGGCAATATGATTTCCACTCTAACAGGTTTTTAAGGTCCTTTCTGTTAGTTCACTTGGCACTTCTCATGACATAGGATAAACACGTGTTACTGTTGGCCGGACGCCACACTGATTAACTATTCGAGACAAGGGACATAATAGAAGAAAGCCACCAAGTTCGATAACTCCAACTTTAACATTGTTGGTGTCTTCTGGGGTCAGGTATAAGTCAAAGTTCCAACAAAAGAAAAAAAAAAACAAACAAACAAAAAACACTGCTTATTTACACAAGTCTCTTAGAATTTCAGTAGAGGCTCCCATCTTTGTCAAACAATTTGCGACCTGTTCCTGACCCCTAATCCTTTCAATTTGGATTTCTTCCTTTATCAATAATTCCTTTACTCTGGCCACATCAACTCTCAAACGCCTGACACTTACAAGATTTGATAATTTTAAGGTCTCTACCAAAGATGCATTGTTTTTTTTTTTTTTTTTGCAAAGTACTTCAGGCAACTTGGTTAATTTGAAAATTTCTTGCAGCATGGTATCAATATCAGTACACCTGCATCAGCAGCTTCACTGAGTGCAAGAGTCTCGGACACCAATGGGCTCTTTGTTACTCGGTCAAATTTTTTTGATGACCAGCATATAGGAGCCAGTCTATTTATCACGTCATGAACAAAGATGATAAATCCACCCCGTGAGGAACCATCCTCCAAGCTGGCATAGGAAGCATCAGAATAGGAAACCACATTCAAATCTGAAGAATTTCCCAGCTGTGGAAAGAATATGGAACCCATCTTTGATTTAAGCTTTCATAGTGACTTATTGGTGTCAAAAAGTAACTTCACTTGAGATTTTCTGAGCTAGATTCTTACACACATCAGGTCGAGTCTGGGTAGATACTCACAGCATTTGACCTGTTAGTCTTTTTAAATCTGTCTTCTCTTAACTCAGCTCATCATTTTTTCTTAAGTATATTCCTTTCTTTATATCTTTTGGAGAAATAAAGGACACATAATTGTCTTGGTTTATAATGATTCCATCTTCTGTTTGTCTAATGCACAATCCCAGAAATTTTAAGGTTCCATTTTCATGCATTCCAACCTTGAATATTTTCTTTCATTTTAAAATCACATTTTCTTTTGTTTTTTAAATAATCATTTCCACCAAAATATAAACTCACTAACATATATTGCGAGAATACCCATCAAATTCTCGGATAAATCATGTCAAAGAAACAGTGCATGGTCACATGCACTTACCATTCTTTTTAGTCAATTCTTGAGTAACTCTTCCTTCGCAACAAGATCAAAGTGTAGTATCTGTTCTTCATATGCAGTGCAGTGTAACATCTGTTCTCCAGATTGAAGTGCTCTCCAAATTTTTTCACTTGATTCAGCATCCATGAACCTTTTTCTCACAGAATGTAAGGGATTTAAATTTATTCTAATCATATCACTGGTTGTTGAAGCGTCTAATGCAGATAATTGGTCTATCAAAACTAATAGCGTATTTATGTTGGATCCAAAAACAAGTTCATTTGGGTCATGTTCAGAATGATTTTGAAGAGCATTTTTGGCACTAACAGCCCAAGCCAAAGCTATTTCTGGTTCACATTTCTCATCTTCCAATGTTTTTTTCCATTGCTTCAGCCAATATTAGATTATGATGTTCCAAAGTGCTATTACTGAATGGACTTTCAGCAGCTGTAGTGCAGGTTTCAATATTCAGTTTTTCATTCATCTCTCTGTAACCATCATCACTCAAGAAGCGTTTGGGAACTCCAAAATATGATATTCATATTAAAAATATGTTGCAAATAATTTCTTCACTCTTCTTAGTTTTAATCAGCCTGGCAGCAGAGTACCTAGTGGATGCATCAATTAGGTGTAAAATCCAGCATTGGTTATATCTGAATTCCATGCATAGTGTCATTAAACTGTTTTCCAAGAGCCAATCCCACCACCGGACAAAGAGGCGGGGGGGGGGGAAGAGCCTTCTAAGCCTTGAACAAACTGAATATGAATCACAGACATCCTTAATAAGAACCAGAAACTCTTTATCATGAAAGGCTCCACAGCCTCTCACCAATGATATCAATTTCTCTTGATGCATGAGCAAACTGTTTATGTAATTTCTCAACCTTTGTTCTTTTCTCCATTCTAGAGCCTTTTTTTAAAGTTTCACAATATAAAGTTTGATGACTTTTCAGCCTGCAAAAGCATATTTGTCAATGAGAGACTATAATGTCCAGAAGTTGTCTTTCGCAATTTTATATATCTACCTAAAATCTTACAACTGTCACTTAAAATCTAATATTATGCCAGCAGTTTTCATTGATTTATGACTTTGTAACAAGTGTTAATCATTTTTGACAAATGTCGGCCTCTATGTATGCTCCAACACCTTTTACGCCTCCTATAGTTACCGGAAATTTAACTGCTTTAATTATCTTTACCTCCTCTCCATCACTAAAACAAAACGTCCTGAAGAAACCAATTAAGTGTAGATCTTTAGTCTATTTTTAATGTATGGTATTTTAACAATTTACAGGCAAATCTTCTCACAGATGATAGCTTTGAATTTCAATTAATATTATACTATAAACAACTGTAGGTATGTTATATTTGGAAACTCCTTAGGAAATAAGGTGCCATGTTACAGGTTTTCTTTAACAAAGTATTCAGGATTAGCAGGACCTATGAAAATTCGACGGAATGAGAAATTAACAAATATGTATTGATACAGTTGATATTTTTCTGGATAGCACAAATTATTTATTTAGACAGAAAAATCAATAACATATCAAATATGAATTTATTAACATTTCTATGAAAATAGTGTTCATTGTATTTTAAATATAAAACAGATCCAAATGAGATAAATCAATAAGTACTAATAAATACTCAGAAAGTAATATTGTGCTACATTGTTCAATACAAATAATAAAGTCACATTGTTAGAAACAATCTTCAATTTACCTCTTCAGTCCAACACCTCTTGGCAAATGTTTTTTCCCCCTGTTTCTTTCGAATATTCCCTTTTTAAGTTCTAATTTTAGCGAATTGAGCCCTCTTTGAAGCTGTTGAGCCTTAAGAAATTGTATTTAGCTTTTTTTTAAGTGTAACATACAGACTAACTAAGGAAGGAACAAGAAGATATATTAGATGGAGAAGAAAGTTCATAATTTTTAATTTTAAATGATGTATTTTAAAATAAGTTTTCCTTATAATACTTTTACTTTGTACATCATTTCAAAGAGCATTTTTCACTCTATCTAATTGTTTAGATCACAATCATTTTAAAACAATTGGCTCCTTTTCAGAATGTTAAATATAAGATTAAAAAAAAAAGAAAAGAATTCACATAATTTTCTTTTTTCAATACAAGCTAGACCGAAAAGCTGCTGAAACAGCTGGCGATATCAACAAAGCATTAGGTCCAAAAACCATGACTGAATGCACAGCACAATGGTGGTTTAAGAAATTTTGTGGCAGCGATGAGAGTCTTGAAGATGATGAGCATAGTGGTTGGCTATCGGATGTTGACAATGATCAATTAAGAGCCTTAGTTAAAGCCAAATCACAGACAATTGTTTGAGAACTTACTTCGATGAATTTCCAACCACTTTAGAGACATTCAAAAGAAAGAAAAAAAAACTTGATAAATGGATGCCTCATGAATTGAATGACAACCAAAAGAAAGGCTGTTATGAAATGTCACCTTCCCTTCTTTTATGCAATAAGAACAATCCGTTTCTCGACTGAGCTGTGACTTGTGATGAAAACTGGGTTCTTTACAACCAGTGATGCTCAGCTCAGTGGTTAAGGGCCGATGAAGCTCCACGACACTTTCCAAAGCCAGAGTTGCACTAAAAGTCATGCTGACTGTTTGGTGGTCTGTGACCGGTCTAATCCATCAGTTTTTTTGAATGCAGGCAAAACCATTACAACGAAAAAGTACTGTCAACAAATGGATGAAATGCATCAGCAACTTTAACAGCCAGCATTAATCAACAGAAAAGGCCCAATTCTCCTCCACAACAATGCCCAACCAATAGACCCTGCAGAAGTTGAATGAATTGGGCTACGAAACTACCTCATCCGCCATACTCCAGACCTCACCTACCGACTACCACTTTTTCAAGCATCTCAAGAACTTTCTCCATGAGAAATGCTTAAACCTAAGCGATATCAAAAATGCCTTGAGCGACTTTGTCACCAGAACACAAGAATTTTATGTTACTGGCATAAAAACATTTGTTTTGTGCTGGCAACAGTGTGTTGATTCTGATGGTGCTTGTTCGGATCAATAAATTTTTGTTTGAGCCGACATATGTTCATCTGAATTTAAAAGTTAAAAACCGCAAGAACTTTCTTGTCAACCTAAAGATTTTAAAAATCTATGTGTATGTTTGCTGATACAATTTCAGGACATATCCAGGGGAAATTTTATTTGCCCAGAGATAGTACCCAGACAGAATGGGTCTCATAGTTCTAGATTAAAATTAAAAAAGGTTAAATGTAATATGAAACACACTACACAGGATAGTGCATGCGTTAACTAATAGGGCAAGGGTAGTGAGTGGGTTTAAAAACGATGCTAAGTTAATGAGCTGGAAGTTTGAAAAGAGATAAGACACATCAAACTAGAAGGATTCCATTAAAAAGGAAATCATTTATTTTTAATTTAAAGGATCAACTTCAGTCCAACCAGATTTCATTGGATCAGTTTCAGAGTTTTCTTGGCATCATAACTTATTTTATAAAAATTACAAACATGTATATTCTGAGGATGCATCAATTCACACGCACGTTTTTGTTTTTTTTTAACGCTAATGATTTTCAAAAAATTGTGTAAAATTTTTTTTTTTTTTTTTTTTTTAGAAGTGCGTTTACAAAGGCAATTAAATTTTACAAAATTAAAACAAAAATTTCTACTCATTAAATCTCTCCCTTTCTCTCCAACTAAAATAGTGTTACTGTACTTGTAATATTTCCTTTTGTTTCTAAAAGATTATTTCAATTTAAAGTTGTAAAGTTACTTTTATTATCTTTCACAGTTAATGAACAA